>NC_140947.1:45890647-46063147 GCF_014529385.1 Adiantum capillus-veneris
ATGTTTCTTGTGTTCCTCCAAGGACTTGGAGTAGATGATGATATCATCAAAGAACACTCCAGTGAATTTTTGGTAGGGTCTAAAGATTTTTTCCATTAGAAGATTGAACGTGGCTGGTGCATTAGTCAAGCCAAAAGGCATGACTAGAGATATTCATAAAGACTAAACGTTGTACAAAATGCGGTCTTTAAGATATCTTCATCCACTATCCTTATTTGATGATAGCCACTTTTAGGGTCAATCCTACTGAAGTAGGTAGAGACTTGTAGCTTATCAAATAGATCTTCTACCCAGGGCACAAGAAATCTGTTTTTGATAGTGATATGGTTAAGTGCTTGATAGTCCACACACATACGGTATGTACCATCTTTCTTTTGCACTAAAATGATTGGAGAACAGAAGGGAGAGGAGCTAGGCCTTACCATCCCTTTGTCAACCAATTCCTGTACTTGCCTCATGATCTCCTCTTATTGAGCTTGGGAAACTTGATAAAGAGGCTTGTTAGGTGGTGGCCTTCCTGGTAGGATCTCAATTCAATGGTCATCATCCCCTCATTTGGAGGTAAGTCCATAGGGATATCATTGATGAACACATCTTCTTGATTCCTACCATTTACATTTGATGAAACATTAGGATCTTTTAGGGATTCTTTGACAAAAATCATGTACGCAAAAACTCAGTGCTTCATTGATTTTTCAAAAGCAAGAGGATTTACAAGTGGTATGGTACGACCAGACTCACTAGCATCTATATAAATGTTCTTTCCCCTATAACTTCTTCAGAGGAACTTAAAGATTCATTACTTTCTTGCTCTTGTATTCCTCCTCTCGTATGGGAGAGAGTCTTCTTTTGGGGGTCTCTTCAAGAGGTCTCCTAAGCTCTCTCTCCTCTTGGAGAGGAAGGGTAATCCCATAAGCACGAAGTTGTTAACTTTGGCTTACAAAGTAGGGTTGGCCATAGCCTGCTGCTACCTAATAACACGATAATTGACAAACATGGGGACATCATCATTAGCACCTTCATGTGCAAAATCAAAGTTATCAATGTTTCATTCTACTCTCTTGGTTATTGTCAGCCATGCTAATTATACTTATGTGTTTACTTAGTGTATTCTTTGGAAATTCAAAACCTTAGTTGCTACTCCTCTTAGCCTTTGAAAATCAGCACTTAAGTATCTACACCCACTGATTGAATTGGTTAATTATAAAGAGTAGTGGAGTGGGTCTAATATTGCAAAGTTGCCGACGGATAGCTCCTTTTAGACTCCTTATGGATCAATAATGGTAAATCCGTAGGCAAGTCTAAAAAAACTCCATTACTAAGACCAAAGCTCTCGAGATGTGCACCACATCCCACATAACGGACTCAACAAAACTGATAATAGATCCCAATCCCACTTACCCTAATATAATTAACAAAATCAACCATTAATAGGCTACTTAAGTACCTCTCTTCTTAAGCAAGAAAAGAGAAACCAAATGCTTTGATATCAATGTAATGGAAATGGCCTATAAACTTTTAGAGTAGCGAAGTTAGGAAACTTAGAGAAAGCACTTTTGTGAGATTAATTTGAGAGCATAGAGGGTGAACTTAATTGATGGTAGCAACATAAACATAGTACTTAGTTAACTTGGCATGAATAATACTTTTGCAAGAGAGAGAATTTAGAGAACATGACAACAATTGAGGATCTGATTTATGTGGATCCGGTCCCCCCTCCAATAGGCATTTGTATTATAGTTTCTCCCATCAAGAGAGACCTGGTACAATACAATCTTTGTGCTCCTTGTGACCTAGGTGATGCAATGAAGATGGAAAGCTTCATGCATCACGAGCATAACATAAATTTGTCAAAAGCATTAACTATCCCAAGCCTTAGTCCCAAGGCCTCAGACATCTTTGAAGGTGGAGAGAGCTAGTAGGGAATGAGGCTAGGGAAGAGGAAGAAGAAACATTTCATAGGAGAAAGAATTAGTTCCTCGCTTATCATCACTCTTCTTGCTAGCATACATAATAGCATAGTAATGAAGATGGAGAAGATGGAAAGCTTAAGCATTGAATCATGGCTCTTGGTTGGATTTGCATTCCATAGCCAAGAGTGTTGGTGTAGGCTCTCAACTTCTCTTAGACTACTAGCTTGGAGAAGGACATGGAGCTCTTGCACTTTGCACTTCCCACAATGAGAGTGTGTGTGGGAGAGTATACCCCCCCAAGAATGCCCCTAGATTCCTTGGCCGACCCCCCCTTGTAGCTCATGCTTGAAGCTCATTGGACCCCTCCAGGCCTAGACAATCACAAGCAATCAAGCAAACATGCTAGTCTTGGGACAAGTGTCCCCCTTTCCCCTTTGAGAGGGAGGAGTTGATAAATGCAAAAACAATTAATTAAATTAACTAATTTATCATTGGACCCTTGGGAGACCAACCAATAGGCTTTAGGCACACCATGAGGGAAACATGAGGAGGAGCCTGGCAAGTGTCCTATATGCTTTCTTTGTACGAAGCTTGCCTTATGTGAGGGTGTGTGTGTTCTCTCTCTAGTCCCCCTCTTGTAGGGCTCGCCCCCTGCTTGTAGGGATAGATGTTGACTTTGTGGAACACCTTACCCTCAAGCACCTTAGTCAACAAGCATGACAAAGGACCTCAAGCTTGGGTAATGTTCCCACAAGCATCTCAAGCTCCCTAGTCGGCAAGCATGACAAGCACCTCAAGCACCTTAGTCAGCAAACACGACAAGCACCTCAAGCACCTTAGTCATCAAGCACCTCAAGCTTGGGCCGCGTTCCCCCCTCAAGCTCATCCCTAGCTTACCTAAGGTCAAAGGACTTATAACACTAACCTTTGGATGTGTTTCATGAAGCTAACCCTAAGGTCTTTAAGCTCCATTATCTAACCTTGCTCTTTGACATATCATGTCTCATTTGGGCCCCTTTACCATTGGCCTTGTGTCGAGATAGACCCAAAAGCACATGTGTATATTCTAACCCTTGTTCCTGTCTATTCTCCCACATTAAATGATCACTTTAATATGAGAAAAACATTTTGGTTGGTTAGATATTAGATTTTTATGACACTTGTAAAACTTATGGTCACTTGTTGAATCATGGTATATGATATCCTTGCAAAGAAAGCTGAAGCAATTTCCCTTTTAACCAGATGTGGATAAACTGATCTATTTTTGTTTTGATAGTCTTACTTGGTGTCAAGAGTAATTTTATAAATGAAAATTGTATAAAGTCGCCCATTGATTCAAGCAAAAAAAAAAAATGATGATTTCTAGACACCAGAGTAGCCATAAATAACAAAGTTTATAAAGCCACCAATTGATTCAAGCAAACAAACTTTTTTCTTTATCATAAATTGCAATACTCAGACTATTGTGTTGAAAGAAAATAAAATAATAATTGCGGGTTTTTCATTGGCCCACGACCACATGTCACAAAAAAAGAGTTTACATGACCTTCAATTGTTATGCACCCCAATAAAGTGTTAACCTACACTGCTCTATCTATGTTTACATTGCTGCTCCACAATACCCTTCTTAGTGAAGTAGGAGGACAATCATCCACCTCAAGGTTTGCATTCAATTCAAGCAAAGTACATCCACCAAGCTCACAAAATTTGAGTTCTTCGACTGTCATCCCTTCCCCTTGCATCTTGGCCATCTTCATTCATATCCACACTCCATCATTTTCTATCTTCTTCATACCTTTTTGATTGAATATTGCTAAGAGGAATGTGATTGCAATATAGGTATACCAATTTCTTGGCTCAATCGTTGAGAAGACGATTATGAATAGTTGAGTGTACATAGATGTTGGTACTCCAATTTTGCTCGGAACTTGAATTGGCAGCACACTGTGTAAGCACCCTAACTGCCAATCTCTACCAATCGGTGTAATGTAGGCATCAAAGCACCATTCATGAGATGCCATCTCCATGATGGTTGTTTCAATGCAAGGTTCTACACAAACTCTAAACTAAAAGGCCATCCTTTAACTTGTACTTTGTCAAGTCGACGACTGTCTAGGCTTGATCATCTGGATTGCTGTAGACATTACTGACCACATCATAGAAGTCTTCAATCACTTCCTCATATAATTCATCACAATCCATGTTCCAGTAATTTGGATCAAGTAGAAAAGCCACACTATGCAGTGGATTATGCGCACTGACCCATCGAGCATGCACATACTTATTTAAGATCTCCCCTTTGGCCTTATTAGAAGGTGCTCTCCAGGGCTTTATCAAACAATTTACAGACCTTGCAGGAGAGTTCAAGCTCTCCTGAACATTATACCAGCCCATGTAAACCTTCCCTATATTGGGTAACTTAAGATCAAACTGACGCAAGGATATCATCACAGGCCTCATCACCAAGTATGTGTCACCAACGACGTCATACCAAAAGTGTCTATCATCAATAAGCACTTTCAAGGACCGCACCTTTATTTTTACTCTTTTTGGTTGCTCTTCTTTCACTCATAGAAGCCAACACAAACAAATGTCTCCAAAATAGCATTTTTGTTTTGTAGAAGGCTTTCCACAGTGTCAACGTTAGTGCAAAATCTTGTTTCACATGGAAGCTTCAATATTGTGGACAGACGTTTTCGATACATGTCTAGCACACGTTGTCTCTTCAAAATAAACTTCACCACCTGCCTTTACCAAAAGCGTTTTTTGGATCTGCCTTTACCAAGCTTCCATACTCTGCTCCCACCTCCTGTTGCCAAGCCGCAAAGCCCAGGTGAAATCTTACACTACCGCCTTGCTTCTCCATAATCCGCACCGCCACTCGACTTTTCCAGGCGCAAGATCCGATGCGACCAAAACACGATCAAACCATCTGCAATCAACTTTGGGCAAAGACACCCAATCTTCCGACTTTCATCTCTCTCCGCTCCGGACTCCCTTTGGTATGTACTCACTTCCTGTTAGCTCCGTATGATGTACACCTTGCTCTAGAACTTTGTTGAGGCTCAAAAGATGCCAGATGGCACATTCTCCAATGCGACCAAGTGGACTCAGACCCGGCCCCCGAAAAAACTTCAACTGACCATATCTTGCAAACCATGGCTCCGATCCGCAATCTGAAAAGACGGGTAGGCTCCATAAATCAAGCTCTACACATCTATACCTCAAGTTCCACTTGGATCACCTGTCCCCAACTGCCTTGTCCGACAAGAATCTACAAACCACTAAAGCTTCAACCCTCAATAACTTGGACTCCGTAGCTCAATTTGATGAGCCGTCTGGACCTGTTCCTTCAGCACTTTGAGCTCTTCATTCCCGGACCCAAAAACTGCACTTTGCATCTCCTTCACCTGCTACCTCAATTAGCCCCTTATGTAGCCTTCCGTGGCCTATAAGCCGTATCATGCATACACTTCCGCTGCTACCTGCCATCCCAGGAATTTCCTAGCTGCTCCAGTCCTTTACCACTCTTCTGTTTGCTTGTACACATCTTCCCATGCCACCTTCTAGAGTCGACACACTTAGGTTGCACCAACGTTGCACGCACATGATATGATGGAGGGGAAAATCCAACACCATACTCACCGATCTTCTTCCATGCATGCTTCCATGGCTCTTGTGTGACCATCAACATAGACTTGCACATGTAAAATAGATAGCTTGCTCAAGGGCAGATTGTGCCTCTTCAAGAGAAGTTGATCAAAAGCTTTGCTCTAGACCTACTTGCCTCATTCTATGCATTCCAAATTAGTACTCGGGTGATCCATCTTGAGTGCTCCAGACAAATAGACACCGAGGGAATGTAACTAAATGTAACAAACAAGTACGACAATGTAGTGATAAGGAGCGCTCCATTCCAACAATAGAAATGAGTCCCAGGCACTTGCACCATCTAAACCCTTCATGAGGATGCTCCCTATCCAAACCTATTTCTAGGCGAATACTAAACGTAACAGAAAAGTACGTCGGTGTAGTGATAAGGAGCACTCCATTCCAGCTATAAAAATGAGCCCCAGAAACTAGCACCACCTAAACCCTCCGCGAGGATGCTCCCTACCAAACCTGTTTCCAAGCGGATAGACACCCAAGAGAGGTAACACTTCATGGATTTAAAAAAACATAGGGATCAAAGCTACCTAAACGAAATCCAACAAGTAAACCTTAACTAAGAATTTTGGTGGAAGCTTTGTAGAGTGTGCCAAAATGGGCGGCTAGAAGGATGGGACAAGGTTTATATAACCACCTCCAGAAATGGGGACCGAGAAGGGGATATAGTTGAGCCCATTGGGCATCCCTGTTCACCTGGCGGGCCAAATGGAAGGCCCGGTTTTGGCCAGTCATTTTGAGTTTGATGTTATTAACACTCCAACATGAGCTATTACCACTTCATAATTCACGTGAAGACGTGAATGAAATCCCTATGCGCAAGTTCTCAATGCAGCATAGTAGGCTCTCTTCTCAACTTCCAAGCACCACATAGCACAATCACTTAATTCACAATTAGCCAACTATATAGCCAAAACTCTTTAAGACATCATAAGTTTTTGTGCATCTTCTAGAGTATGGACCCAATAAAGGCACTACATGATTTGCACCTTCCAAAAGCATGATCAATGCATTCCCTCTTCAATTCCTTCTTGTTGTATAGACTCTAGTGCCACGTGTTCCAATCAATCAATGAATAATCCAAAGAGAGTCATCAAAATTTGGCATCCTTTCTTGACACCAATAGTACTTGTGAGAAAATTTGAAATTCCCTCTCCCATAATCTCCAAATATGGCAAGTGTTGAAATGCAACTACACAATTGTTGGACTCATGAGACCTACGTGTGAGTCACCATGAAACACGTTTCGACGAGTTTGGGTAGGTGAAATGTTTCAAGCTTTAAACATACTAGTGTGGCCGGCGGCTTCGCTGCCTCTTTCTCTCTCTCTCTCTCTCTCCGCCTGCGCGCATCCCGCTGTCCGCCTGTGCACGCCTGTGGCTGTAGAGGGCACGCCCGGAGTAACCTGCAGCTGACGCGTGGCGGGGGGGGGGAGCCGGAATCTCCTCCCCTTTTATCTATAGTATAGATGCCATTTTGTTAACACGAAGTAAGCATACTTTTAGGTTTTAGGGCCATTGGTAATCCATCTATGAATGTTTTGGTAACATGTTTCACTATGCTCCAACAATAGAGTGAAATGTTTCTTAGTGAAACAACACTTTAATTCAAATCCCTCAACCCTAAATACTTGAGCACGGGCGGGAGGAGTGGATCAGGGCGGGTGTAAGTTTGGACCCAATTTTGCTAGCAAGAATGGGGTCATTGATTGTGTGGGCCAAAATGTACTAGATGTGCCACATTTACAAAAAATTGAGTGAATTTACAACTACTTGCTTGCAAATGTTATATTTGTCAAGGACACATAGGTGTTTGGCACAGTGGTTCATACAATCAAGGTCGTGATTTTAAGCCCATGGTACTCGAGATAAGCCAACATTTATTGCCCAGCTGAATGTACTTAGGGGATCCGATCCCCACACGAAGAGGGTACAACTATTTTGAGTTATCCTCTCCCCCTTCCACTAACTCCACCTCAAAGGCACCTCTTTGAGTTGCAGTTGGCCCAAACAAAAGTTAACCTGACCTCTTGTGTGTGTGCGTGTGTGTGTCTAAGCATAGGTCACATCCATCAAATCACTGGAAATCTGACGATTACCCCCTAACATGTGGGGGAAACCTTAGTGCTTTTTTCTTCAAGCATCTGAATTCAAATGGTGACCGCGCGCATGGGGGTGGAAGAAATTCGGAAGGGGGTGGAAGAAATGATGTGCTGACATGGACGACCTTTTCCCCACTTCCTCTGCCCTATGTGAACACAATTGTCCAAATGGAGCATGTTGCCCATCTTTCTCCGCCGCCTCAATGTGAACCCAGCCTTTAGGCGAGGGCCGAGGTCATTTCAATTTTTGAACGTGCGCAGGACTGGGGCCCAACTTAGTTCCCGCCCAAAAATCTGCTTACATCTACTTTCATCCAACGGCGAGCACTTCGAGCTCGTTGGGTTGCTTGACTCTTGAGCCTTGGCTATGGCCAACGTGCAAGAGCTAACGCTGCCACTGCGCGGCCTATCCTTGTCAATGAAGCTGAAGGATCCATCTCTGCTCACTTGGGAGAACTTAGAGGAAGGCATCCTGGAGCGGATCCTAGCTCTCCTTTCTCTTCGCTCGCTTTCACCATGCTTGCTGGTCTGTAAACAATGGCTCTTCATCATCACCCGCTCTCCGTCCTTTGCATGCCTTCATGCCCGCCTTCACAGTAAGCGTGCCTGGTTTCTTCTGTACAATTTTCCTGCCAAGAACGTGATGCTTGTGTATGACACAAGGGCAAAGCAGTCTGCATTCTTCCGCTGCCTTCACTCTGCGGGCTTTCGGAGCAAAGTGGAGCCTCTTCGGTGGGAGGGTGAGCAACTTCTGGCCACAGACTGTGGCCTGGTGTTTTCCATGTCCCGTGACTGCAAGAACTTTACAATCACCAACTTTGTCACAAAGAAGAACAAGCTCCTCCAGTCTCCAAAGCCTGCCTTCGGCCGTCGAATTCATGCAGTTGGCATGGCGTATCTCTGGCCGAGCATGTCATATCAGGTTCTTCTCTGTGGACAAGCCGAGACCCCAGGTCTGAAGAAGGGAACAGGAGATACACCCTTGGTAACCACCTTATACAATTCCCTTACTGGCCTCTGGACAGTCGCAGCCTCAGTTCTGAGCCCTGAAGATTTTGACTTCTCAAGTATTCCGCTTAAATGGAGACATTGCGTTTACACGAGCGATGGACGCTTCTACTGCTTTCTGGGTAGAACCATGTATTTCTTTGATACAGCTTCCTTAACGTGGCACAAGCATTATTCCCTTACCCCGTATGGTGATGAGAAGCCGGTACATCTGCCCTCCAATCTTACAGATCTTTTCTGCCTGTGGAAGCACAATGAAGAGCTCCTGGTTGCCGGCAATGTGAGAAGCAGAGAATCCAAAAATACCACAGCAATCTGGCGCTTATCTTCTAGTGTTGTCGTCAATGAAAGTGCTACTTTTGAGTGGGAACAGCTTTCTCATGTTTTGCCAGGTGAATGTAATGATCCCGCTATTTCACAACCACATCTCTTTGCTTGGAAGTGGAGGTATGCTCGCGGAGGCTACGTTTGCTTCATGCGCCTGCAAGCTGATGATTCTAGCATGGGTTGTTTTGAGTTTTGCATCTACGATCTTGCACGGAAGGATTGCAAAGTGGTAACAAATGTCCAAGCTTTCTTCATTTACATTCAGCATCGTGAACTTGAGAACCTTGCGATACAGCCCTGCCCCTATACTTCACCTTGATTGCTGCAAGTTCTTGCAACGGCTGCCTTTTGTTATAAAGCTCCTTTTAGCCATCCTAGTCTCTCTAGCTCTCCCTTGTGCGCATGCATGCACGTAAAATATGTTACTATTGCAGGCTTTTATTTTGTAGCATAGCTCTTAAGCTATCATACTCATATATATACTGCCTATGCCTACCTGGTTATAAATTATAAGTATGGCCCCAACTGTAAGTGGTATGAGAAAGGCCAACGATAATTATGTAGCTTTAAGCTAAACCAAAATAGAAGATATATAAATACGGTAATTAACTTCTGTCATATGGGGATCATGTGGTCTTCATCTCTTCTTCCAAGTGATCTGACTATGGCGAGGATCATATTTTCTGTCAATATTTAGTATTTCTCTACACCTGGTTTTTCATAAAATGCTGTGCATGGATGTGTTATAAGATGGAGATGGTAGCATTTTCAAGACCATGAAGGTCACATGGCAGAGAATGATGGAAAGCCATCCTAGAAAACTTGAAAAGAACTAGCACTTTCAGCTAACATAGCGCCATAGTACCATGAGAGTGGGCTTTCTTACTTTTTATAAATGCTCACATGTAGCCTTGAACGTAAGGTCAGGTTTGGAGGGGAGCATGCTCGGCTTAAAACAACGTATATATGGTTGGTTTTTTTAATCAATTACTTGTGTAATGGGACAAATAAACTTTGATAAAGGGGTCTAATAGCATTGTAGACGCTTTTGTGTGCTGGATATGTAAGCCCCAGTTAACTAGGTTCTATAATGTCCCATGGTTTTCTGCTGCATTTTTTGGTGGGCAGATTTAGATGCCTTAAACTCTAGCTAGGACTGATCTTTTGGACACTGGTCTTCTTGAGGCTCCAAAATTGGTACAATGCATGGATGAGTAGAGAGGCTGTTGGCTGGAGAGTGACAATTTATAAAAGAAGGGCCCCTTCTTTTTGATTTCTGGCTTTGTTCGCAGAGTAGGTACAATGTTTATAAATTTTATGCTCCTGATACACGTTTTATGTACAATGTGATCTGACAGCAGTGGTTTGACATCATTTTCTGGGGCATCTTATACAGATTCGTTAGTTATGGGTTTTCAAACTAGTGATTATCCAATCTTTGAGGCAATGTTCTGGCTGCTGCTGTGTTAGTCATTATGAATTTCCAGAAGAATCCTTGATGGAAAGAACTCTTGGATTTCACAGGTGAGGGAAAATGTAGGAGTATGTTTCTACTGTTAATTCGGCCCTTAATGAATGGCACCAGCAAGCTAGCATGAAAAT
Source organism: Adiantum capillus-veneris (assembly GCF_014529385.1). Lineage (NCBI taxonomy): Eukaryota > Viridiplantae > Streptophyta > Polypodiopsida > Polypodiales > Pteridaceae > Adiantum > Adiantum capillus-veneris. Next base: position 45,901,265 of record NC_140947.1, read on the forward strand.
ACAGTTCTTAATTGCCCTAGGGCTTTCCATCGCTAATTAGGATGGATGATCAGTCCATGATCTCGTGGCTTGAGAGCACTTGCGCCCCCTTAAGGATGAAACAACACAGCTTGGTGTTGCTTGGACTTGAACAACAACTATTTTTACTACTACTACCATCCCTCTTACTTCAACCAAGCTTAGCACAATAAGAGAATCATGTTCTTGCCTTCTTTGATATTCCATTGCGCGCCACTTGACTTTCTTTACCAGCTACATGTGTTGTGTATTGCAAAATTATTTTTGAATGCTCATCCATTATCTTGATCTCATTGATGATAAACATTGATATAAAAAGTAGAGTTGATAAAAAAATTTCGTTGTAACTTGGGATGCAATGGAGAGCTTTCCATGGCAGGCCATGCTAGACCAAACATTCTATAGCAATATTCTAGCACAGTAGCAATGAAAGTGCTATTTTAAATTGGAACAACTTGGATTGTTTTAGCAAAACGATTACTTCTACCCATACACTTGTGCCATGAGGCACAACATTAGAGAATCCAAGTGTTCCCAGAAACTTTGACATTTATATATGTTTGTGTTGGAGAGGTTGTGAATGTCCTTTTGTGTATGATGAATAGGAAGATTCTAAAGCTCGAGCTCAATTAATTTAGAATTTGATGAAGATGAATTGTCATGGAATAAATAGTAGAAGCCTTTGAATTAATAAGAGAGATATAGATCATTATAGTACACAATCTATGCTTAGAGATTTAAAAGAAGAAGGAGAGAAGTTTTAACGTCATGGGAAGCAATCCCAATAAGCATTATTGGGAAGAAGAAATAGAAAAAAGGAAGTTTTGAGAAGACTGGCTTTCCATCCAGATTGGGTGACTAGAAGAAGAACAAGAGTTTGATGCATGTTAATGTTGTATGAACAATCCGTATGATTCGTCCACCTGCAAAAGAGAAAGAGGAGATGTCAAGGGATTGTGATTGGCATGTACATTTCACTTCTTCTTTTTTTAGCTCCACATGAAAATTATTTTGGTTTAATAACTTTTAGTCTGTTTCAATTTTGTGGCTGCAGTATCACAAATATGGAGCTTTGTGGTCGCATGGGAAGCACTTCAGGCAACGGGTCGACGAACAAAGGGTCACTTTCGACAATGGTGTTAGGGCAAGCTTCGTCCAAGAAAGTAGGAGTAGTGCCAGAGATGAGAATACAGAGACTGGCTAGCTTGAATACTTTGGCTACATTCAAGACATCTTGAAGATTATCTTTAGAAAGTTTGATATGTTTATCTTTGATGTCAAGTGGTTCAAAGTTATTACCAGTGGTTCTAATTCAATTGTGCGCAAAGACAAAAGTGGATTGATTCAAGTGAACTCTAGGCGGGTGTGGACAGATGCGCGGGATACATTTGTACTTCCGCAGCATTGTGAACAAGTTGTGTTCATACACGATCCACTATCGACAGAAAATGATGAGAATGATCTGTCTAAACCCTCCTGGCTCTATGTTGTTCAAGTTGCTCCACGTAGCAAGCAAGTGTGTGAAGGATTGGATGTTGAGCTCGAAGAGGTGATTCATGAACAAAGCGCAGGACCGATTCCAACTTCAAGTTTAGATTTTGAGGTGGATGTTAGCATTGAGCAATTGTCTGAACCTAGAGATGAGGTGTCAAATAGTGAAGCTGATGCAGAGAGTGATGAAGAAGTAGAGTTCGATGACGAAGATGCAGAAATACAGATTGAGATAGACATCTTTGGTGCATCAGATCTCATAGAGGATGAGAGATTAACTAATGAATTTTGCTAGGAAACCTTTTGTAAAGCTCTTTTTATTAGTCTACAATACACTTTAGATGTTGTCATTTATGTAGCAGTTTTGTTGATTTGTTATTTGTATTGATTACGCATTTCTTGCGTAAACTAATGTATTTTGTGGGTGTTGCTTGTGTATGATTAGCCATGGCCAATGATGATGAGCCATACTCTCCTAGTTTTAGTTTTCCAGTCACTCTGGCTGGCATGTCACCCGAGCAGATAGGCTCGTTTTTGTCTCAGTTCACACCAGAGCAGATCACGATGGCACAACACCTTTGGGGTGCAGGTACCTCTAGAACTACTACGGCTGACCCTACGCCTGGCACTAGTGTGGTCCCTACACCGAGCGACCCCACACCTTAGTCTAGTGTGCCTGCTACGCCTAGGACTCGTGTGTCCTCTACATCGATGGGTGGTTCATCCTTGAGACAACGTAGCCGTCGTTTCGGAGGCGGTGGTTGCTGTGATATCGGTTCTATCGATGCGTCCACACCACCGAGAGAGCGTCCACTGCTCTCTTTGGTAGATAGTTCACCGATGGGCACACCACGTACACCTTGGGAATCACACAAGCATGATCCTAGCAAGGTGTACAGGATCAGGGATGGGGCTGTTGTGGCAGATAGGGTCGGAAAGGAAATGCAACATAGGATTCGACAGTTGTGTACGATTCAGTTTGGTCACTCTGTGATGGAGACTTGGGAAAACCTCGATACTGAGAGAAAGAATTACATCGTCGACGCCATTCAGAGAGAGTACAGGCCGACAGAGGGATACGATACGTTCTCGAACGCCTGGATTTTGAGCGTGGCGAAGTCCACAATGTCACGCCATCGGTCAGAGGCCAGAGACAGGTACAATGAAGGCAGTCCCAAGCCGGCATGGTTGGACACAGAGGAGTGGACGGGGATTGCACGAGAGACACACGACAATCCCAATAGATTTCAGCAACAGAGAGATGCAGCCAGAGCACATTTGGAGTTTGCTGGAGCGTCATATCTTGGGAGTGGAGGCTACAATACGCTTCGACATGAGTTTGTAAGTATTATACGTATGCTTTAAATTATTGATAATATATATGTTATTTGAAGATTTATCTAATGATTAAACCATAATTTTACAGGAAGTTATCGTGAAGCGCCTTCTGACACGTCGAGAGGAGAAGTATGGGTACAAGCATGGACTTGTGGACGTTTTGACCCAGCTGTAGGAGGAGGGAGGACGTCGATTGGGAGGCATTACTATGAGGGTCTTCTCACTCAGTGATTGTTTGCATATGTACAATTTTGTAGTGCTTATGTTTATGGTTTATGGTTATGTTTATGGTATGGCACAGATGTTATGGTTAAGGTTTGATAGTCAACTTAAGATTATGGTTTTGCTATGATGGTATGACAATCATTTGACGGTAATGGTTATGGTTATTGTTGTGCAAGGTTATGGTTTTGGTTTTGGTTATGCTTATGTTTATGGTTTTGCTATGGTTATGGTTTTGTTATGGTTATGGTTGTGCAAGGTTATGGTTATGGTTTTGGTTATGGTTATGGTTATGGTTATGGTATGACAAGCAAGTTATGGTAATGGTTATGGTATGGCAAACAGGTTATATTTATGGTTTTACAGTTTTCAACTCATGTTTTAATTATGTTAACAAGTTATGTCATTCTTACAATTTTGCTAATTAACATACACTCGCTCTTTAGCGTCAGCTTGTAGATGGAGTGTGGTTACTTGTGCACTCTTCCTTTGGGTAGAGAGGGATGTTTTCTTTTGCTGCAGTACATGCAGCATTAGTTCCCAGCCCTCTCTGCCCAAAAGAAATTTGCAGGTTTTGGTCGACGGTACAGGTCACGGTATGAGCGTCGGTAGAGCCAACGGTATCAGCGCTAAAATTTAATATTTAAATTTCGATGCTTATTACGTTGCGTATTCCGACGCCAGCTATACCGATAGTCATACCGACGCTACGATATCGACGTCTTTTACGAGGCTTATTTCAGCGCTTTTTAGTTTAAAAATTGACGCTATTTCGCCAGTACGTGCGCCGACTTCTGCGCGACGTCTTGTAGTGGCGTTTTTTGAAATACACGAGTCATTTTCGAAGTTCGTTTGCTTTTTTTTCACTATTTGCCGCTAGCTCTAACCTAACCTATAACCTAAACCTAAACCTCATCAATCGCATGATGATGATGAGATGGTAGCGTAATTTCAAAACAAAATTTCTCTAAAGCATAATTTCGAAACAAAATTTCTCCAAAGCATAATTTCAAAACAAAATTTTCTCAAAGCATAATTTCAAAACAAAATTATCCCAAAGCATAATTTCAAAACAAACTTGTTTCAAAGCATAATTTCAAAATAAAATTGCACAAAAATTTAAAGCATTGAAAGCCTAATGAATAAAATTTTATTTTGTCAATATACAATATAAATCTAAATTAAATAAAAATGCATAAACTTTTGAGCACTCACATGCGGCTTATTTGAGCAAGAAAGGGTCTTAAAAACGTCTTCAAACCTGCACAAACACACACACACACACACACACACACACACACTATGTTAGACACACATACACACAAACCTACAAGCAAACTTGAAAACCTACAAGCAAACTTGAAAAGAATCTCACCTTAATGATGCTGGGGAATAGTCCACAGGCAAGAATCTCACCTCCGACAACTCGTTGGGCAACAGATCATCTATAGTAGGTGAGGAGGAGGAGGGCAAGAGACGAGGCGTAAAATGAGGGAAATTCGCAAGGAAAGACCCGGGGTTTCGTTTTTTGAGAGTCCGTCGATACAGGCGCCGATAGAGATATTGGAAAACACTTCGATACAGATGTCAAAAAGGGCCTCGGTACAGGCATTGGAATAGCTGCCGTTACAAGCGTCGGAAATTCAAAAGTTAAATTTTAAAAAAGTTGATCTCCCTCCAATTTTACCTACACATATACCGACACCCGCCATTAACGCCAGTAATTTGACGTCGAATTCAAGCGGACTCTTGTAGTGAGTGCAAGCTTACGACTTACACACATTATGATAATCGATAATATTAATCAAATCTTGCAATTGATTCTCATTGTAACTGCATGAGGATTAATTGCAAACCTTGATGATTGTCATATATATCTGAAGTGCGAACATGAAGTTCCTGCACTCCACGTTAGATCTTTGAGCGCTTATCTATCTGCAGTTGTTGCACATATACGATCACGCAGTATGATAGATGTAGGAATCCAAATAAAAATAATTTAATATCAATGTATTTAAAAATGAGATTCTTGAATATTAATTCCAGTGAGAGCATAGTGTGATGGCTCTACATAGGACAAAAAAAATTATACCTATGTTCCCTTCGAGGTGAGAAAATATCTGCGCGTCAAAATCAAACATACCGAAATAAAATTGATCTCTATTCTATTATATTTTGCAAACTAATGACCTCATGTGAGAGTACACTCTGCACACAACGGCAACCTCTAAATTATATTACTAATTCACTTCCACATGTCAATAAACTGAGCATGTAGCAAGTGACTCCTATAAAATAAACACCTGTATGAGTGAGAGTATGAGCTCTACACAACATACAAAGATTACACAATTTGAACCAAAAAAAATAATCAATCAAATTTTAATAAAAGATTAAATTGGTTTTAATCAAAAGAATTTTAAAACTATTCTAAATTTCAATGATTTTTGAATCATAAATTTTTTAATTAAAAAAATCTCTGATTATGACATAGAATACCTGTTGTGGTGAATAATGGTCTCAAAGCACGCTGCCGCTATATATAAGTTTTTTTCCGATCAATGTATTCTTTGATCAAAAAATACTTTGTACAAAGTTTTTTTCGATCAAAAAACAAGAAAATATAAAGTTATCCATTTTTACTAACGTGGCACTGTATAATATGAGGTAATATATAATACACCCGTATATGACGTATTATACATATCCCATATAACGTATAAGACAACTTAGCACACACACACACACACACACACACATATATATATATATATATATATATATATATACACACACACACACACACACATTGCAAAAAAGATGATATAATGCATGGTGCACATTAATTTGTGAGACGCATAGAGGTCGGCATCAAAGGGCATCACAGAGAGATAAGGAGGGATAGAGAGTGGTCTTCTTTACAATTGTCATCAAGCTAGGCTCGTCAGGTTGGTAGAGAGAGGTAAGTAGAGAGAGAGATAGAGAGAGAGAGAGAGAGAAGTAACAAACACTCCACTCTTTTTTGCCTCTGAGAGTGTCGCATCTAACCACCGCCCAGTTGGAAAGTCAGGCAATTTTTGGTATGGAAAAAGAAGGTTTCTAGTTGCACGGTTGTGCTTGAATTGAAGGCGATCTATCAAACGTTATTGCTTTTCCCCTTTGTACCTCTCTAGCCACTTTTGCATGATGTCTGAGTTAACCTTTTCTCGCATTGTGATGTCCATCTTCCTAACGATGCCTTGTCCCTACGACTCGTCCCCTGTCAGCTTGACGTTTACCTCAGTAGTCCACATTCGGGACATCTCTGGATCCATTGAGACCAGACAAATAGGCCACGTGCTCCATGACGAACTCCATAATCCGAATGGGTTTACTCCGTCCATTGCCAAACCAAAGCAGATACATCGAGGCTCGTTCTTAAATGTAGGCCAACTTTTCTCTATCTGCTTCCATGCACGAGAGTCAGCATGTACCTGCATAACATCATCTGTCAATTTAGTATTTGAGTGCCGTGTCATCAAAGCGGCTATGGACTTGCACCTGAACATGCTCTTTATTCTTGGAATGATAGGAAAGTGTCGAAGGACCTTTGCAGGGATAAATTTTCCTTGTGTGTCCTCCCTATACTTGTTTGATTCACAATTGGGACACTGTTTCAGGTTTGCATACTCATTGCGAAAAAGTACACAGTCATTAGGACATGCATGTATTTTCTAATAATCCAAGCCCAAATTAGTATAACTACAAGAGGCTCTTCATATTAGCGACGCTCACACAGCGACGCTCAAAAAAAAAATTCCCGGCGTCGCTATGAGCGTCGCTATAAGCGTCGCTATGAGCGTCGCAAATTTACAAATAAATTTGCGACGCTCATAGCGACGCTTATAGCGATGCTCATAGCGACACCGACTGGGGTAAAAAAATAACCGAGCGCGCCCAAAAACTCAGATCTCAGATCTGAGTTTTTCGGCGCCCTCAAGCAAGGAGCAGGTAACGCTCTCCCTCACTCTCTCTCTCTCTCTCTCTTTTTCTTCTCCACACACACACACACACACACACACACACACACACACACACACACACACACACACACACACACACGAGGAGAGGAAGGAGAGCCAGGTATGCTCCTTCCCTCTCCTCATTCTCATGTTCCCTTCCCCTCTTTCTCTCTCTCACACACACACATACACACACACACATAGTGTTTTTGAGAGAGAGAGAGAGAGAGAGAGAGAGAGAGAGAGAGAGAGAGAGAGAGAGAGAGAGAGAGTACAAACAAAAACAAAAACGCACACACACATACATAAACAAAGAATGCACACACACATTGAGAGAGAAAAAGAGAGAGAGAGCATGCATAAACAAAAAACGCACGCATTGAGAGAGGAAAAGAGAGAGAGAACATGCATAAACAAAAAACGCACACATTGAGAGAGAAAAAGAGGGAGAAAACATGCATACGATCCAAAAAAACGCACACACATTGAGAGAGAAAGAGAGAGAAACTAATTTAACATCGTAGGAAACTAATTAAAATTAAAAGACCTAAAGATCTAGCCGACGAGGAGTTGAACTCAAGACCTATTATTCAAGAGGGAAATGGCATAATCAACCTATCATACTTGGCATGGGTGATAGAAAGGTTATACCATTTATCTCTTTTTATTGGCACACACATCCACACACGCGCACACACTCAAGAAGAAGAGAGTTATAACGTCGTAGGAAACTATCTTAAAAGACGTTAAAGATTAGGTTATGTGTAGACTTACATTAAATTAAATTTAGGTTTATTTTTAACTAGATTTACGTTTATTTAAGCTAGATTTAGATTTACGTTATATTAGATTAGATTTAGGTCTCCATAGACTGCGATGCCTGCATGAAGCGGGTGAAGAAAGCCCTCAATGGAATATAGGGTATTGCTGCCTTCACTCATGGTGGGCTCCGTCGATCCAAAAGTACTGGTGAAATGTCTTCAGAAGATAGGGAAGAAGGTGGATCTGCAGGGCGGCAAGAGTCACTACATCCCCGACACAATGACCATCTAGACAACCTCTAGTCATTAGACTTACGTTAAATTAGATTTAGCTTTATTTTTAGTTAGATTTACGTTTATTTAGATTTACGCTTATTTACGTTAGATCGAGTCCACGCAAGAATTACTTACGATTTAGGGTTTAGAGTTAGACGAACAGTGAAAAGATCTACTGTGAAAAGATGTTAAGATGCTGTGAAGTGCTACAGCTAGAGAAGAGGCAAAGGGGTTTTGTCCACTACATGCAGTATCATGTAGACGTGGGTGTGTAGATTTCTTGTACCCACAAATATAGGTATTGACCAATAAAGACGAGATTATAACCCGGTGGTTCTGATCTCCGTGCACCTCTAGACCGAGGTGTGCGGGGATTGGACATGACTAGAGAATGTGAGGTAAAGAGAGAGAGAGAGAGAGAGAGAGAGAGAGAGAGAGAGAGAGAGAGAGAGATAAGACGAAGAATGCCAATAGAATATTAAATTTGTTGTCCAGGTTATAAGATTTTTATCCTCATTATGAGTAGTGACGAGGATGTGGGACCGTCCAACCGAAACACCTATCTCTCAACGAGGGTCTTATGTCCTTGTAATCAATGCAAGCATGCTGTGCGACGGACAAGACGTGTTTCTTTGCAACACGTTCGCGAATTTGGCGAGTTCGATCCATCTATTATAGATCGAGTTGTTGCCAATTATAACTCGTCGGACTCTGACGCTGGCCAACAAGCAGCAATCTTGCAACCCAATAGACGTGTTCGCAGGCGCTTTGGTCAAGCAGCATATGTGAGGCCACAAGATGTAGCCTCTGACAGCTCAGGGGATGATCATGCAGAGCACATTCCCAACGAGGCAATGTTTGAGCCCGAGATTGATGAAATGATCGAAACGATCATGGATTCAGAAAGTCTTATCTATGATGATATGAAAAGTGAAGCCGATACGCCATTGTATAATGGAGCACGTATGTCTAGATTGAAAGCACTCCTGGTTCTTCTCAACATGCAGGCAAAGTTTGGATGGAGTGACACTAGCGTCACAGCGCTTTTTAGGTGATCTATTACAATTAGTTTACTTTAATAGAACTCTAAATGTATAATGATCTGATAGATTTTTACACGACTGTATCATATTTTTATGTTGTGTAGATTGCTGAAAGAGCACATACTACCAGCTGACAATGTGATGCCAGATTCCCGAGATGAAGCAAGAAAGATTTTGCGAAACTTGGGGATGGATTACAATTCTATCCACGCTTGTCCTAATGACTGCATTCTTTTCAGAGGGGAATACACAGACATGGAGAACTGTCCGAAATGTGATTCCGAAAGATATCGAGTAGATCTCCACGGGACAAAAATTCCACAAAAGGTTTTGCGATATTTTCCTTTGCTTCCTCGCATCAAGCATTTCTTCGAATGTAAGTCCATGGCCGCCCTAGCATCATGGCATGAGGAGAATAAATCTTCGGATGGTGTGCTACGAATTCCTGCAGATTGCGCAGCCTGGAAACATATAGATGGAACATGGTCGGATTTTGCCAGGGAAGCTCGAAATTTGCGCTTAGGCCTGGCTATGGATGGCGTAAATCCATTTGGTCAAAGATCAACATCTTACAGTGTATGGCCCGTTGTCATCGTCAACTACAACATTCCCCCGTGGTTGACTACGAAGAAGGGGCACCTATGGCTGAGCTTGATTGTGCCAGGGCGATATAAAGTGGGGAATATGGATGTGCATCTTCTTGTTCACATAGTTGATGTGGTGGAAATAGCTGGCAGAGTTCATTCCAGATGGATGTTCTTCTTAGAGCGTTTCATGAAAACGCTTAAGGGATATGTGCGTCAAAAGGCACGTCCGGAGGGTAGCATGGCAGAACGTTGGTTGGTATCAGAGTCCCTAGTGTACATTGGAGAGTGGCTAGACGGATTTGATAAATCCCGGGACACGCTATGGCGAACCATAGATGATGAGCGCATATCTGGGATTGTCATGTGCAATCTCGGTGTTGAGAAGAAGATGACGGAAGATCTAGAGGCTAAAATCAACCGATTTTGCATGCTTCACAATCCAGTGATGCAAAAGTGGATTTCACAATATGAGGATGCAAAGCAAGAGCGACAAAGGGCACGAATCGAGTGGAGACGGGGAAGACGACCACCGATGCACTATCCAGCGGTTCTGGAGAGCCTACCAACCTTCATGAGCTTAAGATGGTTGCACAACCAATTGAAAAGCGCACAACAATGCGGTGACGAAGTGAATGAAGAAGAGTGGGAGTACTCTCGGGGTTGCGCGACCAAGGTATGTTTGCAATGTACGACTAGCAAGTGACTTTATTTATAAACGTTTGAACGGCCACTCATAATCTTTGTTCGTTGTAGTATAAGTCATACACAGCAGCATGGTGTAAAGGTCGACATTTTAGGGTGGAACGAATCGACAAAAAGCGTTTTACTCAAGATTGTGGAATCATGGCAAAATTTGAACAGTCTAGTCGACGACGTTCCTCTGATGCAGATCCTGTGGTGGCGGAACTCACTTACTTCGGCACGCTGCAAGAGATTTTGAGGATCGATTACAGAGGATTTTTTGTCGACTTGTTCGACGTGCAATGGTTAAAGATAATCATGGAGGGTCGCAACGCTACTGTACGTAGAGGAGAGTCTGGTTTTCTTGAGGTGGATTCTACTAAGAAATGGACTGACCTAAGAGACACTTTCGTACTACCCGAGCATTGTGAACAAGTAAGTATATAAATAGTTAACATCCCCCTTTTACAAGTTATGTGCTTGAAAGCTCTCATGTAAGTTATGTGGCTCTGGCAGGTAGTATTTCATCCTACAAAGTCTACATCAAACTGGTGGTACGTCATAGAGGTAGCCCCTCGTAGTGCAAGGACGTATGAAGGCTACCATGTGCCAATCACAACGACATCAATGGAGGAGATCAGAGAAGATGCTCAATCAGAAGCCGCTGCGGTGGTGTCAGACGAGCATCAAGATGCTACTACTCTATATGGGGTGCATGCAGAGGAGCTACAAAATGAAACACAGGATATGTGTTTAAACGGAGAGCTCTATATAGATATAGGAAGTTATGCTGAGTTATGCGAGGATGAGAGAGAGATCTCTTAAAGCCACAAATATTGTATTTGAACAATTTTGGTCCGTGTTGTAAAAGCTCTGGCTCTCTAAGTACCTTCCATGGTGTATAACGCTCTTTTCTACTCGCGCTCACATCTTTTGATTGAAAATTCTGAGTTTTCGACTTGCCTCTTCTAATGCGTCATTACGTCACTCGATTCATTGCGTCATTGTATTTATATGCGTCATTACGTCATTGTATTTAATGGTCTTTGCGTCATTGTCTACTCTATTCATTCAATATTAAGTTTAAATATTCGTGTGTTTAATGCAGGTATGGATGATGAGGAGTTTCTTTCTTCTTTGTCACCGCAGCAGAGACAGTGGTACGTGGAGCGTCATCGCTCTGGCGCATCAGCGCGCGTTCCTACACCATCCGCATCTCCCTCTCTTTCGGAGCATTCGGCGCGCTCCTAAGCTTCGGCGTCGACGAGACGAGCTTCACACTCGTCTAGACACCGGCGCTCTAGTGGTGGCGGTGGCGGTTGTTGTGGGGATTCCGCCACCGATGCCTCCACACCGCCTCGTGTTCGACGAGGCTCTTTACCCTCCCCTTCTTTGCCCGCCCCCACACCAGCCACAGCATCGCCATCTACGCCAGGTTTTGCACGGCTGACTGTTCCTAGAAGCTACACACCTCTACCTACTCCGCCAGGAGCCACCCCACTCGACACTCCTCGCTTCGGGGCCCAGACGCCGGTGGAGACACCTGACGTCCGTACCCCCATCGACACGCCGCTAGAGACCCCTACCGGGACACCCAGGTTCACGCGTCACCGGCCAGAGGGCTTGCCTTACTCCGTCGACATCAGCGGCGGCATCATCATGGATGATGACGGCAAGAAGGTGATCTCGCGCATGCGTGGTCTTTGCTCTCAGCTGTTTAGACACTACATACTAAACAAATGGAGTGAAGTACCAAGTGATTTAAAAAACAAAGTCATCAGCATACTTCATGATGAGTTTCCCGTTCCAACACGGGATCAGCGCTTCAATGAAGACCTGATGAAGATTCGAATGCGCGAATACTGCAAACACAAGCGTTCCGAAGTGCAAAAAGCAATCAAGAATGGGTGGAACAGGCCAGATTGGCTGGCCAAAGAAGATTGGAAGAATGCGAAGAAAGCAGCGCGCGAGAATCCCGACAAGTGGAAGCAACAAAAGGATGCAGCCAGAGCGCGAGTAGAGGCAGGGAGCTCGCACCACTTGGGGAGCGGTGGATGGGCATCATTTGAGGCCGATTTTGTAAGTCTTTTCACATTGCTCTTTATGCATGTTCGATAGTTTAGGGTTTATGAGTTTTTTAGTTCTAACATAATGAAATCTTTGTATGTTTTGACAGTGGTCGATGACAGGACGTGATCCCACACCGTACGAGCGCGAGTACGCAGGCAGGAAGGGCTTAAACGCCCTGATGGACATTCTCAGTTCTCGCGGCGGCATGGTTAGTATTAGGGTTTACTCTTTTTTATTTTTTGTATTGTTTTATAAATGTCGTTATATGTTTATACTTACTAAAAGCTGTCTTATTGTCTTTTTTTGCAGAATCCGACAGATACGCCGCTTGGACGCGATGAGACGTCTGACTAAATGACGTCAGTTTAGCCGTAGCTAGATAGCATTAGTTTAGGGTTTCTCATAGCTTATGTATCATGAGACGGATTTTATACGTCTTTTTGAACCATGTATATTATTACATTTGTCATCGCAGTTCCTTTTGCCAATCAATTCTTTATGCCTATGATGTTGTACAATTGTCATTATTACATTTTTCAATCAATTCATTTTGCCTATGATGTGTACAATTGTCAATTTTGCAAACAATGCGTCTTGTGGGTGACTATTTTGGGTCTATTATCTACCTTTGCACTTTTTTTAAAAAGTGAATCAAGTACAATATGGTTGATGGGTGGCAGGGCATTCAATGCTCTGCCACCAAAAAAAAATTCTCTCGGGCGTCGCTATAAGCGTCGCTATTTATGGCTCTGTAGCGTCGCTATAGTCTTCTGTGTAAACGTCGCTATAGGCGTCGCTATATGCGTCGCTATATAGCGACGCTCATAGCGACGCATATAGCGACGCCTATAGCGACGCTCTCGTAGCGACGCTCGTAGCGACGGTTTTAGCGACGCCGGGGGTTATAAAAACCCAATGTATTTCCGTCGCTAACAGCGTCACAAGAGCACACAAACTCTTGTAGTGTATATAAGAAGCTTTTTAGCGGCTGGACGGGTAGGGGGCATGCGATTCCCTTCTGGCAAGATTTGCTCATTCAGCAACCTGACGTTACATGAACAAGTCAACCCTTTGTAATTTGCACTTTACCATGCTTAGGATAAATATGTTTACCTGAAAAGCTCTATGACTGAAGCATCATACCAACCATAGACAGATTGCAAATTAAGCATTGCCAATGCGGTACGGAGAACTTAGATTTTTGCACCAGTGTAGAGCGGCATGCGTGCCAGACTTTGCATCATCTTGTTCTCCTCATCATTGCTATCATGCCGTCAATATGAATGGGATGGATGAGGTTGGTCACCAGTACTGCGTTCAATGTTGTCGCCTTCTATGTTGGAATCCATGTCAAAGAATGCGTCCAACATCTGCTCCATCTCTGCTTCTTGAAATGCTGCTTCATGTATTAGTTGGGAGGACTCAGTCGATAGCTACTCATTTGAAAATCTTCTTCTCTCGGATGAAGTTGGAGCAATATCTACTTGCCGACTTTGACCTTTAATCTCTAGACCATGAGATCGATAACGCAGGTCTTGTACTTGCTCTATCGGTGTGAGCGGGATGAAAACACACACAACGCCTCTATAACGACCCGACACACACTCTTGGGAAGATACACACACACACACACACACTATGGGGCACCACTCGGCTTAGACAACACACCTGGCCGAGACAGGGAACACACCTCTGGAGTGAGAGGAGAGAGACTATCCACTTGCCCACTCCACACAGACACACACACACACACACACACACCCAAAAAACTCAACTCAAAAGAGGATCATTTCTGATGTTTAGATACAATTGAGCTTGGGCCAACACCAATGGGGCAAATAGCTCACACAATATGGGTAAAATAAGCCAGATACAATCACAAACTAGAGCAGAAACTTCACTCATAGGAGAAACTTACACAGAAAAACAGCAGGAAAAGAGTGAGGAATTTGGCAAAATGGACAGCGCCATCGCGTCCGGAACGGCCCAAAACCCCAGTCTACAATGTCAAAGTGCTCAAATCCGACCTCGGATGAGCAGTTTACGGCCAAAACAAGCTCCAAAATGAGCAAAAACACACCTGCGGCTGTTCCTCCTCTCTTCTCCACGTTTTTTCTGGTCTTCTCTCTCTTTTTTCAGTTCCCACACTTAGCTTTATTACTTGGGCACCCTTGGCCTTTTAGATGACCTCAAACGGACCCCGAACAGGCCAAAAACTGACCTCGCAGTGCATAGTTGTCACCTTTTTGCATCATCCGCACACATGGCACTCAGCTTTTTTCCAATAATGCATCTCGCCACCACCTGAAATGGCCCCAAAAAGTGGTCCTAATGATGACCTTTCTGCGTAAATGTCACAAGAAAACACCCACGTTGTGTCCGTCCTCATCTGCGTGCAAATATTGACCTCGTTCGCCCTCCTGACGCCACTAGATGCCATCTGACGCACCTGCTGACCTCATGTCGTCGGCCCGCGGATAGCTTCCTCGAGAATTTTTACTCGCTATAAACTCCTCATTATTGTAGAAAAACACAGTGGTACTGGTAATAGTGAAAATCGATGCATTATGTACACCGTGTCCTACTTGTACACATGTGGGCCCCACATAACCACCTGGCTAAGGAAAATGGGCAATCCTTTATTTGATGCACCATGCATGTATATGTACATATGCGCAATCCCTTGCTCCAAAAAACTCCTGACATAATTTGCCCATCCCCTAGCCTGCTAGATCATTCATGATCAGCAGCAGCAAAGAGAGATATGAGACTCGCCGCATCACAGGTCTCCTCATCCCTAACCAACACTACTTTATCCACAGACAACTCATCTTGCTCCACCATCATCAATCTAGCATGATACAATTTAAGACGCAATCCATTTACCCTTGACTTATGTAGAACACCATCCAGGTTAGCCAGCTGATATGTGCCATTTGGAAAACACTCCACTACCTTGAAAGGGCCTTCCCACTTAATTTGAAACTTCTTTTGGAAGGTGTTGTCCAGCTTACTGTTGTAGCGCAAAACCAAGTCATGTTTCTTGATACCCTTACTTTTGACCTTTTCATTTATCTTTGCCAAAGCCTTATCCTGCATCTGCCCATAATGCTCCAATGCGCTCATCCTATCCAACTGGACCTCTTGTAACTGCAAGAGCCTCTCTTTGAATGCATCACTAGGCGGCCCAAGAAACTTCTCTAACATCTTCACCGCAGGCAACTCTACCTCCACAGGCAATAGTGCTTCCTTTCCATACACCAAATGAAATGGAGTAAACCCTGTACCTGTCTTCACCGAAGTACGGTAAGCCCATAATGCACTAGGCAATTCCAAATCCCAATTATTTCCTTGGTGCTCTGTCACTTTCGAAAGAATCTGTACCAACTCACCATTGAATCTTTCATTTAAGCCATTACACTGTGGGTAATAAGGAGTGGTATACTGGTGCCTAATCTTCATCTTTGTGCATAAGAAGTCTAGCAGTTTAGCTCTAAATCTTGGCCCCTTATCTGAAAGTAGCTCTAATGGCACCCCAAACTTGCAACATATTTCATCATACACAAATTTTGCCACATCCTTTGCAGTGATCTGTTTTACTGCTATAGCCTCTGCCCATCTAGAGAGATAGTCCACTGCCGTCAAGATATAGCTTTTGCCCCTGCTTGTGATAGGTAACGGGCCTATTGCATCAATCCCCCACTTTTCAAACACATCAAACGCCATAATGGTTTTTCGTAGTTCTGGCTTCAACACTCTCTTCCCAAATGCTTGACATCTATTGCAAGACCTACACCAATGGTGAACATCCTTGTGCAAACTAGGCCATACATACCCCTCTTGCAAAATCTTATGCAAGGTGATCTTTAGAGCAAAATAGCCACCACATGCGCCTTCATGATTCTCTTCCAACACTCTGTAAAGCTCCTCCCGCCAAGGTACACGTCTCAACACGAGATCAGCCCCTTTCATGTATAAGACATCACCAATCAATTTGTACCTGTATGATCTACGCACAAAGCCATACTTCTTAGACTTCTGAATCTCCTTTGAAATGATTCCTGTTAGCAAAAACTCCTCTTCTTGAGCCAAACTTTCCTGGCCATGATAAAGAGGTAAATTGATCCTCAACACGAATAGCTCCCCAATCATGCCTTGAGCTGCTTCATGTGCCTCTCCATTTAGAGCACGTTCAATGTGTCTGATGCTCCATGCTTTGAACTTTTTTAACAGGACTTTAATTCTGAAGCAGTACATTTCCTTCAATGAGGTGTTCTTGCTCTTCCACACACCCAGCACTTGCTTCACCACTAACAAGGCATCACCTTTTATGATCAACCTTCGAACCCCATGCTTCAAACAAATGTGTAATCCGGCTTCCAATGTAGCATATTCAGCCTCATTGTTACTATGCGCATCCAATTTGAACCCTCTCTTGCATACTAGCTTCCCCTCTGGATCATAAAGTGCTATACCCCCTGAAGCTGCATCGTGGCTCTTTCTGTATGAACCATCAAAGAACAACACATGTGCATTGCTGATCTGTGGCACTTCTTCAACTACCTTTCTCACCACCTCTTCCTTAACAATAAGGGGATTCTCCTTGTAGGTCAACAAATCCTTCTTTGCCCTTGTACTATCTTCCACTAGAAAAGAGAACTCAAACTCTTGCAGCTCAATTACCCATTTCTTCACCACATTTGACATGTTAGTACCATTAATTAACTGTGGCAAAAAGGCATAACTCATCAAGAAAACAAAAGGCCGTGGTAGCAAGTAATGACGAAATCGTCGACAAGCAAATATTACACTGGCCATCACTAGCTCTACTTCCGATAACTTTCTCTCCGCTACCAACTTCACTCGGCTTGCACAATACACTGGCCTCATATAATGGCTGCCCTTCCCCTTTTGCAATAGCATGGCTCCAATGGCATCATCCCCTATTGATGGATTTACATAAAAAACTTTCTCCCAATCAGGAGCCTGCATGGCTGACAAACCCCCTAACACCTCTTTCACCTCTTGAAACACTTCTTCACACTTGTCATCCCATTGCAATGGATCATGCTTTGCCACTTGCTGTAATGGATAAAGAATCTGAGAAGACAATGGAATAAACCTTGCCATGTACTTCACTTTTTGTATAAAGGTTGCCAATTGCTTCGTACTCGTAGGTGATGGAAGAAGAATAATAGACTTAACCTTGTCTGGATCAGCCTCAATGCCATTTTCTAACACCATATGGCCCAATAACTTCACCCTTGGCTGTGCTAGATGACATTTCTTTGGATTTAGTTGTCCTCCACATTCATCATATCGAGCCAATACCATCTGCAGCTTCTCATGGCGATCAGCCCTACTTCTATAGACACAGAAGTCATCCATAAAAGCTTTAACACAACTACCAATGAATGGTTCCAACACCCAATTTGCTCTCTCTTGATAGAAGGAAGGTCCATTTGACAACCCAAATGGCAATACTGTGTAGCAATAGCAGCCCCATGGCGTAATAAAAGTTGTCTTTGTGCGGTCTTTAAGAGCAATCTTCAATTGAAAATAGCCTGAAAAACCATCACACACACTGTACCTCTCATAACCTGCCACTGAATCCAAGATCTGATCGATGAATGGAAGAGGATATGGGTTCTTCTTAGTGCCTGCGTTTAAGGGTTTAAAATCCACACAAATTCTCCACTTTCCATCCTTCTTTGGACTAACTACAATTGGACTCACCCATTCTGTGGTCTCCACTGGAACTATGAACCCTGCCTTCAATAACTTGTCCACCTCTACCCGCAAGGCTTCCATTTGCTCTTGACCCATCCTTGTTAGCCTTTGCCGCGCTGGCTTAGCACCTTCTTTCAGCTCTATATGCATCTCTTCAC
The DNA here is from genome assembly GCF_014529385.1 of Adiantum capillus-veneris. Classification (NCBI taxonomy): domain Eukaryota; kingdom Viridiplantae; phylum Streptophyta; class Polypodiopsida; order Polypodiales; family Pteridaceae; genus Adiantum; species Adiantum capillus-veneris. The sequence continues at coordinate 45,919,641 of NC_140947.1, forward strand.
CCTTGAACCCTCTGATCTCTTCATATGAAGTAATGAACAAATCAGGAAAACTAGCCAGCATATGCAAAAATATATCCTTCTCCATAGCTGAGAGGTCTCCACTAATCATTTGCGTCATTAATTCCTGCTTCTTTGACAACTCAACCTTGGTTTGCATCAGCCCTTCAATCACTTCATAAGGCCCTTCACTTTCATCTTCAACCTCATTCGCAAATGCAACTAAACCACACTCCTGGATTTCTTTATCCATCAAAAGAAATGCAACATCAGCATCCTCATCATTGCTGGTAGTGCTATCACTGTCCTCATTTGTCACCGTGGAAGAGTCTTCATCACTAGACTCATCCTCATCTTCATAAATCTCCTCTAATCGTTTCCTTGTGTCCATATTATAAAGCTTCTTGGTACCTGTCTTTCCATAGAGGCTAATCGTACCATGTCGCCAATCTTGAACAACTCCCACATCACGTAACCATGGTCTGCCCAGTATAATAGGATATGCTCCCAACGCTCCACGTACCACTGTCTCTACTGCGGTGACAAAGAAGAAAGAAACTGCTCATCATCCATACCTGCATTAAACACACGAATATTTAAACTTAATATTGAATGAATAGAGTAGACAATGACGCAAAGACCATTAAATACAATGACGTAATGACGCATATAAATACAATGACGCAATGAATTGAGTGATAGAAGAGGCAAGTCGAAAACTCAGAATTTTCAATCAAAAGATGTGAGCGCGAGTAGAAAAGAGCGTTATACACCATGGAAGGTACTTAGAGAGCCAGATCTTTTACAGCACGGAGCAAAATTGTTCAAATACAATATTTGTGGCTTTAAGAGATCTCTCTCTCATCCTCGCATAACTCAGCATAACTTCCTATATCTATATAGAGCTCTCCGTTTAAACACATATCGTCTGTTTCATTTGGAGCTCCTCTGCATGCACCCCATATAGAGTAGTAGCATCTTGATGCTCGTCTCGCACCACCGGAGCGGCTTCTGATTGAGCATCTTCTCTGATCTCCTCCATTGATGCCGTTGTGATTGGCACATGGTAGCCTTCATACGTCCTTGCACTACGAGGGGCTACCTCTATGACGTACCACCAATTTGATGTAGACGTTGTAGGATGAAATATTACCTGCCAGAGCCACATAACTTACATGAGAGCTTTCAAGCACATAACTTGTAAAAGGGGGATGTTAACTATTTACATACTTACTTGTTCACAATGCTCGGGTAGTACGAAAGTGTCTCTTAGGTCAGTCCATTTCTTAGTAGAATCCACCTCAAGAAAACCAGACTCTCCTCTACGCACAGTAGCGTTGCGACCCTCCATGATTATCTTTAACCATTGCACGTCGAACAAGTCGACAAAAAATCCTCTTTAATCGATTCTCAAAATCTCTTGCAGCGTGCCGAAGTAAGTGAGTTCCGCCACCACAGGATCTGCATCAAAGAAACGTCGTCGACTAGACTGTTCAAATTTTGCCATGATTCCACAATCTTGAGTAAAACGCTTTTTGTCGATTCGTTCCACCCTAAAGTGTCGACCTTTACACATGCTGCTGTGTATGACTTATACTACAACGAACAAAGATTATGAGTGGCCGTTCAAATATTTATAAATAAAGTCACTTGCTAGTCGTACATTGCAAACTAACCTTGGTCGCGCAACCCCAAGAGTACTCTCACTCTTCCTCAGTCACTTCGTCACCGCATTGTTGTGCGCTTTTCAATTGGTTGTGCAACCATCTTAAGCTCATGAAGGTTGGTAGGCTCTCCAGAACCGTTGGATAGTGCATCGGTGGTCGTCTTCCCCGTCTCCACTCGATTCGTGCCCTTTGTCGCTCTTGCTTTGCATCCTCATATTGTGAAATCCACTTTTGCATCACTGGATTGTGAAGCATGCAAAATCGGTAGATTTTAGCCTCTAGATCTTCCGTCATCTTCTTCTCAACACCGAGATTGCACATGACAATCCCAGATATGCGCTCATCATCTATGGTTCGCCATAGCGTGTCCCGGGCTTTATCAAATCCGTCTAGCCACTCTCCAATGTACACTAGGGACTCTGATACCAACCAACCTTCTGCCATGCTACCCTCCGGACGTGCCTTTTGACGCACATATCCCTTAAGCGTTTTCATGAAACGTTCTAAGAAGAACATCCATCTGGAATGAACTGTGCCAGCTATTTCCACCTCATCAACTATGTGAACAAGAAGATGAACCTGAATGGTTAGCATGGTAGTAGGAAAATGTTTCTCAAACATGCACACAAGCTCCGCAGCATTTAGTTTGGCGAATGGTATGGAGTCTACGTTGATCTCCTTTTGTGAGATCCATTGCACCAGCTTTGCAAGTTTGTAGATTGTGTTACGGATGTCGAGAGACAAACATCCCTCAATGGCAACCGGTAAAATAAACTGTAAAGTATGTGCAGCAATGATATTAAAGTCCACATTTTATGCAATGATATTAAAGTCCACTATGAAGGTACCTGACACATTTTATGCCAATCGTGTGACTTCAAACCGGTAAGCTTTCCTTCTTTAGTAAAACACGTTCGGAGCGAGTGCATTACGCCAGTGGGGGTCCGCAAAGATCGAATGGTCTCTTTTACTTTGCGTTCTTGGGCTCCTGTGAAAATCCATGGTGCTTTAGGGAGTTTTATCGATCCATCAGACGCTGTTTGTGGCCAATATTGCTCCATATGATCCACATTTCTAAGGTCAACTCTGGCTCCCAAAGTATCTTTCTTGCCGGTCAGATGGTCCCATAGTAGATTACCCACATTCTTGAATATGTGCATTGGATCGAGCAAGTGATTGATCATGAGTCGGGGCCAGTATGGTAACTCGTACCATAGAGATAGTCTCTTCATCCCTGGAGGCAATCCATCATCGCACATCTCCTTCTGCTCTAACCATGCTTGTGCAGACATCCTTGGTGGCTCTCTTCCCAAAAATCCATCGCGTAACACATGATTCTCTGGAAGATACGCTTGATGACCTTCGTAGATTTGCTTCTTCAGTGAGGGTGCCCTACGTGCATTCAGTCTAGGTCCACATGTGACACATGCTCTGTATCCGCTTGTTTGAAGCCCTGCATGTATACACATGATAATAGATCAACTATGGGAAAAAACAAGATTTACAGTGTCTGAGTGCGGAGTGTCAATAGATCACCTGAGCATTCTGTTAGCCTGGGATAGTCATGCATGGTCTACATTAGAATGGCTCTGATCAAAGCATTCCGTCGTCCTGTGTGTCGGCTCATATCCACCACCTCTATGCCAATCCACAATTGTTGTAGCTCTTCCAATAGTGGACGAAGATACACATCCATATTCCCCACTTTATATCGCCCTGGCACAATCAAGCTGAGCCATAGGTGCCCCTTCTTCGTAGTGAACCACGGGGGAATGTTGTAGTTGACGATGACAACGGACCATACACTGTAAGATGTTGATCTTTGACCAAATGGATTTACGCCATCCAAAGCCAGGCCTAAGCGCAAATTTCGAGCTTCCCTGGAAAAATCCGACCATGTTCCATCTATATGTTTCCACGCTATGCAATCTGCAGGAATTCGTAGCACACCATCCGAAGATTTATTCTCCTCATGCCATGATGCTAGGGCGGCCATGGACTTACATTCGAAGAAATGCTTGATGCGAGGAAGCAGAGGAAAATGTCGCAAAACCTTTTGTGGAATTTTTGTCCCATGGAGATCTACTCGGTATCTTTCGGAATCACATTTCGGACACTTCTCCATGTCTATGTATTCCCCTCTGAAAAGAATGCAGTCATTAGGACAAGCGTGGATAGAATTGTAATCCATCCCCAGGTTTCGCAAAATCTTTCTTGCTTCATCTCGGGAATCTGGCATCACATTGTCAGCTGGTAGTATGTGCTCTTTAAGCAATCTACACAACATAAAAATACGATACAGTCGTGTAAAAATCTATCAGATCATTATACATTTAGAGTTTTATTAAAGTAAACTAATTGTAATAGATCACCTGAAAAGCGCTGTGACGCTAGTGTCACTCCATCCAAACTTTGCCTGCATGTTGAGAAGAACCAGGAATGCTTTCAATCTAGACATACGTGCTCCATTATACAATGGCGTATCGGCTTCACTTTTCATATCATCATAGATAAGCCTTTCTGAATCCATGATCGTCTCGATCATTTCATCAATCTCGGGCTCAAACATTGCCTCGTTGGGAATGTGCTCTGCATGATCATCCCCCGAGCTATCAGAGGCTACATCCTGTGGCCTCACATATGCTGCTTGACCAAAGCGCCTGCGAACACGTCTATTGGGTTGCAAGATTGCTACTTGTTGGCCAGCGACAGAGTCCGACGAGTTATAATTGGCAACAACTCGATCAATAATAGATGGATCGAACTCGCCAAATTCGCGAACGTGTTGCAAAGAAACACGTCTTGTCCGTCGCACAGCATGCTTGCATTGATTACAAGGACATAAGACCCTCGTTGAGAGATAGGTGTTTCGGTTGGACGGTCCCACATCCTCGTCACTACTCATAATGAGGATAAAAATCTTATAACCTGGACAACAAATTTAATATTCTATTGGCATTCTTCGTCTTATCTCTCTCTCTCTCTCTCTCTCTCTCTCTCTTTACCTCACATTCTCTAGTCATGTCCAATCCCCGCACACCTCGGTCTAGAGGTGCACGGAGATCAGAACCACCGGGTTATAATCTTGTCTTTATTGGTCAATACTTATATTTGTGGGTACAAGAAATCTACACACCCACGTCTACATGATACTGCATGTAGTGGACAAAACCCCTTTGCCTCTTCTCAAGCTGTAGCACTTCACAGCATCTTAACATCTTTTCACAGTAGATCTTTTCACTGTTCGTTTAACTCTAAACCCTAAACCGTAAGTAATTCTTGCGTGGACTCGATCTAACGTAAATAAGCGTAAATCTAAATAAACGTAAATCTATCTAAAAATAAACCTAAATCTAATTTAACGTATGTCTACATCTAACCTAATCTTTAACGTCTTTTGGGATAGTTTCCTACGACGTTAAAGCTCTCTTCTTCTTGTGTGTGTGTGTGTGTGTGTGTGTGTGTGTGTGTGTGTGTGGGTAAACCTAAATAAACCTAAGTCTAATCTAATATAACATAAATCTAAATCTAACATAAATTATGTTATATTCAAAACAAAGAACTAAACTAACAGGGATTATAAGAACCTTAAAACTGATTTAACACATAATTTTTATCATAACTCGGCAAGAGTTGGCATTCTCATCACTAAAGATGTGAGAGTTAACTTCCGGCGGTGACGCTGCCTCATCTCCATCCACATCTGACGACAGCAATTGGCCCTTTAGATCGTTCTTGCTCTTGTTACTAACTTTGAAGTTGCTGTTGAATGACTAGAGGTTGTCTAGATGGTCATTGTGTCGGGGATGTAGTGACTCTTGCTGCCCTGAAGGTCCACCTTCTTCCCTATCTTCTGAAGACATTTCACCAGTACTTTTGGATCGACGGAGCCCACCATGAGTGAAGGCAGCAATACCCTATATTCCATTGAGGGCTTTCTTCACCCGCTTCATGCAGGCATCGCAGTCTATGGAGACCTAAATCTAATCTAATATAACGTAAATCTAAATCTAGCGTAAATAAACATAAATCTAGTTAAAAATAAACCTAAATCTAATCTAATTTAACTTAAATAAACCTAAATCGAATTTAACGTAAGTCTACATCTAACCTAATCTTTAATTTCTTTTAGGATAGTTTCCTACGACGTTATAACTCTTTTCTTCTTGTGTGTGTGCGCGTGTGTGTATGTGTGTGCCAATAAAAAGAGATAAATGGTATAACCTTTCTATCACCCATGCCAAGTATGATAGATTGATTATGCCATTTCCCTCTTGAATAATAGGTCTTGAGTTCAACTCCTCGTCGGCTAGATCTTTACGTCTTTTAATTTTAATTAGTTTCCTACGACGTTAAATTAGTTTCTCTCTTTCTCTGTCAATGTGTGTGCGTTTTTTTGGATTGTATGCATGTTTTCTCTCTCTTTTCCTCTCTCAATGTGTGCGTTTTTTGTTTATGCATGTTCTCTCTCTCTTTTCCTCTCTCAATGCGTGCATTTTTTGTTTATGCATGCTCTCTCTCTCTTTTCCTCTCTCAATGTGTGTGTGCATTCTTTGTTTATGTATGTGTGTGTGCGTTTTTGTTTATGTTTGTACTCTCTCTCTCTCTCTCTCTCTCTCTCTCTCTCTCTCTCTCAAAAACACTATGTGTGTGTGTGTATGTGTGTGTGAGAGAGAGAGAGAGAGAGAGGGAGAGAGAAAGAGGGGAAGGGAACATGAGAATGAGGAGAGGGAAGGAGCATACCTAGCTCTCCTTCCTCTCCTCGTGTGTGTGTGTGTGTGTGTGTGTGTGTGTGTGGAGAAGAAAAAGAGAGAGAGAGAGCGAGAGAGAGAGAGAGAGAGGAAGAGCGTTACGTGCTCCTTGCTTGAGGGCGCCGAAAAACTCAGATCTGAGATCTGAGTTTTTGGGCGCGCTCGGTTATTTTTTTAGCCCAGCCGGTGTCGCTATGAGCGTCACAAATTTCTTTGTAAATTTGCGACGCTCATAGCGACGCCGGGAATTTTTTTTTTGAGCGTCGCTGTGTGAGCGTCGCTAATATGAATAGCCTCTTGTAGTGTTTAGCTCCACTCTCCAACGTATATTCTCCCAAAGACCAGCCAAGAACCTGTCCTTCTTCATCATGTCAGGCGGTGGTACCTGTGGTGCTAAAGCCTTGCACATTTTCGCTCCCATGCCAATGAAAACTTACGTATGTACACATCTATTGGCTCACCTTCCTTTTGCACCAAAGCCTGTACTTCTTGCCACACTTTGTCAGGATCTTCTATCTTCACAAACTCCACTTCCAACCCATGTCGTAGATTGTCCCAACTCAACCTTACAGGTGGATCAGCCACACACAACTCCTCTTCAAATGCTTTAGACCAAACTCGTGCATCACTCTTCAAACAAATTTGGAGAAGGCGTAACATCTGCGCAGGGTCATGAATCTGGTTGCTAATGCAGGCAACCTCCATCTTTTCCAAAAATTCTTCCACATCTTCATCACTTCTTCCATGAAACTCCGGATAAGAGAAAGCCATGGCTACCCAAGTTACAATGCTTTGAGAACCCCTTTGAACACACGTGCAAGAACCCAAAACTTTTGACTACCCAATCCCTAGAAACTTCAATGGAGCTCAACTTTAGATAAGGACAAACACATGCACATCAAATGAGTTTTCATAGTTGATCATCGGAATGACAACAGGCAAAGGACATTCCAGGATCTCTCTCAATCTTCTTGGCCCAAACATAAAGACTATGCGCTGCTGGAAAAAGATCTTCCTGGACACATGAACATTAATCTGAATTCTTTGAGTTAAATGAAAAGGAGTGAACTGAGGGCCATTTTGATCATCCATTAAAGCCAACCATGAAGCTCCCAAGAAGGCACACCTGACTCAACCTCTGATTTTGCCAAAATTTCAGCAGCATAACAACATAAATGGCTCAAAATACCAAAAAACCAGCCATCATAACTTGGGAAAATTTCGACAGAGTTTCCCCAGAAGTAGAGCAGTAGGCACCCAAAATATAGACTGTCTATGTATGCATAAACTGTCAACAATAGAACCCGAGCATCAAGTAGGACTCACTAGTACATAGCCTATGGCGAGGTCACAAAAAGGGTGCTCCAGCTACCTGTATCACCGAAAGGATCTCTACATTTGAGAATCCCCCAGCTCAATAAAAACCTCACGCTATCGACCCTCACACAAAGGCTAATGCAAATCGCATATAGTCAAGTCTCAGAAATGACTATCTTCCAGACCAAGTCTCAGAAATGGCTGGGACTGCCAAATACAACCAAGTATGGCTCCACAAATGCATACAATGGCAGTTTCCACAAGTAACGTACAATCCAGCAGACAATGCGCTCAAGTAGGCGCCAAGTGATGCATACCAACAACAACTGCAAGTGACATCATTGCTAGTATATCACTGTACTCCAGCTACCTGTACCTGTGTGAATCATTTGTACCTGTACCTGTCCCTGTAACCTGTAACCTGTAACCTGTAACCTGTAACCTGTAACCTGTAACCTGTAATCTGTAACCTGCAACCTATAATCGCGAATCTCGAAGCTTGAAGCTCGAAGCAGAAGGTACTTGAAGAAGATCCTCCGTGGGGGCGCCAAAAGAATGTGAGCGGGATGAAAACACACACAACGCCTCTATAACGACCCGACACACACTCTGTTGGGATTAAAGCTCAAGTGGCCTCTTATGCGGATATGGCTGGCCGCCCGCCTAACTCACTTCCCTCTAACTCTTTGTATATACTAACTTATACTTTGTGAATACTAAGATTATTGGGAGATAACCCTTCTAACAGTTCTCTGCGTACTGTACTGTGTAAGCTCACTGTGTGTGAGAGAGAGAGAGTCGACCCACGCTCCGCTCCGCGACTTCAATTGGTATCAGAGCCTTGGTTCAGTGTGGTTTTGCGCAATCGCGCGCACGCGCACTTTTCCGGCAGATTCTGGATCCGGAGTTCGAAAATTCACACTCGGCGTTCCGGGAGCGTTTCCATTAGGCGACCTGGGGTTTTACCCCCCTTTCGAAGCCGTTTATGCCCTCAGAATTTCGTTCTGAGCACTACAGCAGAAGATAGATTTTAGCCGCAAAGAAATCCGTCTTGTGTAGATTGGCAAGCAGGAGGTGGCCGACATCAATATCGGCATCGACATACATCACTCATTAGTCTTCAGAGCATCATCTATAGACCAGGTACACATATATATCATCAGATATATATATTGCAGTCTGCATTTCTACTTCTTGTGCTTGCCAGGTTCCAGGGGAGGTGTGGCCATACGACGGCTTGACACCACTGGCATGTATTGCAGATTGATGTACTGTGATTGTGGGTCTGCTAGTTGTGAGTCACGCTAGCAGACAGACCACCGCAGCGGTCATAGGACAGTGATTGGTCTATTATAGGATGTATGCTAGTTCTGGGCAGTTTGATGAGCCATCTGAGAGGGTCGTGTGTGAGGTTTTTTGAAGCCAAGCACTGGGGGCTGGGTTACCCAGTGTGAGGTGGATTAGGTTGCTGGAGTTCCCCTCTACACGCATCCTCTTCGGCGACTTTTATCCCTTAGGATGTATGACTTCGTGTAGACACTGGATTGCATCTTATGCGTCAGGCCGTTGAGGCATTGTTCAGGGTTCAGTCTTGAGATAGATACAGGTTCTGTCATCGCCCAGAGAGGAGACAGTGTATGCTTACAGGACAACATATTACAGAGATTTTTTAGATTTGTCACTGGTCAGCTATTTATGATTGTTTTTTGAGCTATCTTTTGGTTCCCAGAGCTCAGTTTATAGGGGAGACTCTGTCAAAAATTTTCAAAATACTGACAGTTCCTGAGGAGAGGTGTTCAGCTTGTTGATTACAGCTTGTTTACTGTGTACAGAGGCCAGTTTACAGGGGAAACTCTGCCGGATTTTTCTCAAGAGTAAGCAGTTTGGCAAATATGGCATCTTCTCAAAGTGAGACTCTTTACAACATAAATAAGCTGGATGGCACAAAATTTCCATTCTGGAAGAAGCAGATTTGGCAGGTTTTGGTGCAGAAAAAACAAGTGAAGCCACTGAAGCTCAAAGGGGAGAGACCAGAAGGTATGGCTGAAGATGAGTGGGAAGAGCTTGACGAGTTAGCTTGTTCCACAATCATGTTGACACTGGCAGAAAATGTTTACTTCAACGTAGTAGAAGAGACTACAGCGTATGGCGTATGGAAAAAGCTATGTGGTATGTACGAGAAACAAAGTGCTGCTTCTCAGATTTACTGGCTCAAGAAATTGGTGGATTTGAAGATGAAGGAAGGGACAACCATGTCAAATCATCTGAATGAATTTCACACAATTTTCAGCCAGTTAACAGCACACGAGATAGTCTTTCCAGATTCAGTGAAGGCTATGTTTCTCTTAATCACTTTGCCAGACAGTTGGGATACTTTTCATACAGCGTTAAGCAATTCTGTTGCGCCAGAAGGTCTTACAAGTGCCAATGTAGAAGGCAGCTTGCTCACAGAGGAAGTGAACAGGAAGAACATTGACAAAGGCAAAGGCAATAGTGCTTTGGTCGTTCGAGGGAGACAACAGTTTAAAGAGAAGAAGGGTAAGAAGGCACAAAACCGAAGTAAGTCTCGTGATTCGAAGTCAAAGGATGACATAGAATGCTACCATTGTGGCAAGAAGGGTCACATGAAGCGAGACTGTACGAAGTGGAAACAAGAAAAAGGAAAAACAAAGAGTTCTGAGCAAGATGAAAAGAAGAGTTCAGTGAAGATTGAAGAGGTGAATGTCACAAGATCTGGTTCAGACAGTGATTCTGGTATAGCAGCTGGTGACATCTTCCTTACAAGCAATCTTGATTCTGTTTTCTTGACTGCAGAGGATGGACATGCTATGAGTGATTGGATTATCGACTCAGGGGCATCTTTACATGTTTCTCCGCACAAAGAGTGGTTTACATCATATGTGGCTACTAAAGATTATGTCAGACTTGGAAATGAGCAGGTTTGTGACATACTTGGAGTGGGAGATGTGCAGTTGAAGTTTCAGAATGGCTCTTCTTTATGGCTCAAGAATGTCAGACATGTTCCAGCAATCCGAAAGAGCTTGATTAGTACAGGGAAGTTGGATGATGCGGGTTATGTGATAGTTTTTGGGAACAGCGCTTGGAAGATCTCCAAAGGTTCGATGACTGTAGCACATGGCAGCAAGTCAGGAACTCTGTACACTTTACATGTTTCAGAGGTTAAAAACCATGTAATTAATGTGATTGAGCAGCCAAGTGTGTCACTGTGGCATCGTAGGTTGGGACATATGTCAAAAAGAGGAATGGAAATATTTTCTCATTATGGTTATTTGCCTGGCTTTTCATTTCAAGATTTCGAGTTTTGTGAGCATTGTGTTTATGGTAAGCAAACACAGGAACCGCACAGATCAAAGAGGAATCGTAGGGACGAACGGTTAGCTCTTGTACACAGTGATCTATGCGGACCAATGCCTAGTTTGTCACTAGGGGGAGCAACGTACTTTTGTACCTTCATAGATGACTATTCTCGCAAAGTATGGGTTTACTTCTTGAAGCACAAGGATGAGGTGCTCAAGGTCTTTAAGACATTCTTGCAGCTGGTGGAGAATTAGAGTGGTCAGAAGCTGAAGTGCTTGAGAACTGACAATGGTGGAGAGTACGTTTCCAAAGCTTTTCAAGACTTTTGTGAAGCAAAAGGGATTAAGCGGGAACTTACTGCACCATATAATCCTTCACAGAATGGGGTTGCAGAACGTATGAATAGGACCATACAAGAGAAGGTCAGAAGCATGTTGTCAAATGCTGAGTTTCCTGATGGATTTTGGGCGGAAGCAGTGGCTACAGCAGTCCATTTGATCGACAAGTCTCCTAGTAGGGTTCTAGATAAGAGTGCAGTGGCCGAGATGCTATGGACAGGCAAGGCACCTTCGTATAAGCATCTCAGAGTCTTTGGTTGTGAAGCTTATAGCCATATTCCTAAGGAGTTTAGAAATAAGTTAGAACCAAAGAGCAAGAAGTGTATATTTCTTGGCTACGGAGAATCGGGCGAGATGGGTTACCGGCTTTGGGATCCTGAGTCCAGAAAGCTTATTCGTAGCAATCATGTGCATTTCAATGAAGCCAAGTTTCACGCTAAGCCAGAGAAGACAGAGGAGATCAGAAGAGTTGTCTTCATGGAAGATGGACCTAGTGCTAGCACATCAAGACAGCATGGTCAGGCTCAGGAACAGCCTATAGTGGCTAGAGAGGCAGAATCAGTTGTGGTGAGACGTTCTGAGCGTGTCTCCAAACCACCTGATCGTTATGTGCCATCTCTAAATTATGTCATGCTCACAGATTGCGGAGAACCATCTTGTTACAAGGAAGCATTACAAATGGTTGACTCGAAAAAATGGCAGTTGGCCATGCAGTCAGAGATGACAGCTCTGCATAAAAACCAGACATGGAAGTTGGTTAAATTACCACAGGGCAAAAAGGCTCTACCTTGTAAATGGGTTTACAGGTATAAGATCACCGCTCATGATAGTCAGCCAAAGTACAAAGCAAGGCTTGTTGCCAAGGGCTTTAAGCAAGAACAAGGCATTGACTTTGATGAAGTCTTCTCTCCAGTGGTCAAGATGACTACATTGAGATGCTTTCTTGCATTGGTTGCTATATTGGATTTGGTGTTGCACCAAATGGATGTCAAGACAGCGTTCTTGCATGGTGATTTAGATGTGGAAATTTACATGCAGTAGCCACAAGGGTTTGTTGAGAAAGGCATGGAACATTTGGTATGCCAGTTGTTAAAGAGTCTTTATGGCTTAAAACAATCACCGAGGGCATGGTACCATAAGTTCCACCAGTTTATGCTTTCTCAAGGCTACAAACGTAGTGAGTTCGATCACTGTCTATATACAAAGAAGGCTAAGGATGGCAGTTGGCTGATCCTTATTTTGTATGTGGATGACATGTTGATTGCTGGCAAACACTTGGAAGAAATTTCAGCTTTGAAGTCAAAGATGGCAAAATCGTTTGACATGAAAGACATGGGTGAGGCAAGTCATATACTTGGTATGCGCATTGAGAGAGACAGATCAAAGAAGTTGATTTGGTTATCTCAAACAGAGTATATTGACAAGGTTTTGCAACGTTTCAATATGGAGAAGGGAAAGGCATTGAGTGTTCCATTGCCACCATATGTGAAACTTAGCAAACAAGATTGTCCTGCGTTTGAGGAAGAAAAGGCTGAAATGGATAAGATTCCATATGCGTCTGCAGTGGGTAGTTTGATGTATGCAATGATTGCTACACGTTCGGATATTGAATTTGCAGTGGGAGTGGTTTGCAGATATATGTCAAATCCCGGCAAGAAACATTGGGAGGCAGTGAAAGGTATCATGAGATACTTAAAACATACATAGAGTATGCGCATATGCTATGGTAGTCAGGATTTGAGTGTCATAGGATACACTGACTCAGATTATGCAGGAGACTTGGATAAGAGGAGATCTACATCAGGCTATGTCTTTACATTGGCTGGAGGTGCCATATCATGGCGATCTCGATTACAAGATTGTGTTACGCAGTCTACTACAGAAGCTGAGTATGTTGCAGCAAATGAGGCATGCAAAGAAGCTATTTGGCTTGGTAGATTGTTTGCAGACTTGGGAATCAAAGTAGATATGCCAGAGTTATATTGTGATAGTCAAAGTGCTATACAATTGGCAAAGAATCCAGTGTTCCATTCGAAGACTAAGCATATTGATGTCAAATATCACTTCATTAGGGAAGTACTTGAAGACAAGCAGATACAACTGCTGAAGATCCACACCAAGGACAATCCTGCTGATCTACTCACAAAGGGACTTCCAGGAGAGGGCTTTGTGCATTGTCGTGAGTTATTGGGCATTGGATAGATAGCAGCCATGTAAATCTTTGTACATTTATGTTCATAGATTTACAGTTACTTAAAGTGCCACATTGGACTTTAAGTGGGAGGTTGTTGGGATTAAAGCCCAAGTGGCCTCTTATGCGGATATGGCTGGCCGCCCGCCTAACTCACTTCCCTCTAACTCTTTGTATATACTAACTTATACTTTGTGAATACTAAGATTATTGGGAGATAACCCTTCTAACAGTTCTCTGCGTACTGTACTGTGTAAGCTCACTGTGTGTGTGAGAGAGAGAGTCGACCCACGCTCTGCTCCGCGACTTCACACTCTTGGGAAGATACACACACACACTATGGGGCACCACTCGGCTTAGACAACACACCTGGCCGAGACAGGGAACACACCTCTGGAGTGAGAGGAGAGAGACTATCCACTTGCCCACTCCACACAGACACACACACACACACACACACCCAAAAAACTCAGCTCAAAAGAGGAGAATTTCTGATGTTTAGATACAATTGAGCATGGGCCAACACCAATGGGGCAAATAGCTCACACAATATGGGTAAAATAAGCCAGATACAATCACAAACTAGAGCAGAAACTTCGCTCATAGGAGAAACTTATACAGAAAAACAGAAGGAAAAGAGTGAGGAATTTGGCAAAATGGACAGCGCCATCGCGTCCGGAACGGCCCAAAACCCCAGTCTACAATGTCAAAGTGCTCAAATCCGACCTCGGATGAGCAGTTTACGGCCAAAACAGGCTCCAAAATGAGCAAAAACATACATGCGGCTGTTCCTCCTCTCTTCTCCACGTTTTTTCTGGTCTTCTCTCTCTTTTTTCAGTTCCCACACTTAGCTTTATTACTTGGGCACCCTTGGCCTTTTAGATGACCTCAAACGGACCCCGAACAGGCCAAAAACTGACCTCGCAGTGCATAGTTGTCACCTTTTTGCATCATCTGCACACCTGGCACTCAGCTTTTTTCCAATAATGCATCTCGCCACCACGTGAATTGGCCCCAAAAAGTGGTCCTAATGATGACCTTTTTGCGTAAATCTCACAAGAAAACACCCACGTTGTGTCCGTCCTCATCTGCGTGCAAATATTGACCTCGTTCGCCCTCCTGACGCCACTAGATGCCACCTGACGCACCTGCTGACCTCATGTCATCGGCCCGCGGATAGCTTCCTTGAGAAGTTTTACACGCTATAAACTCCTCATTATTGTAGAAAAACACAGTGGTACTGGTAATAGTGAAAATCGATGCACTATGTACACCCTGTCCTACTTGTACACATGTGGGCCCCACATAACCACCTGGCTAAGGAAAATGGGCAATCCTTTATTTGATGCACCATGCATGTATATTTACATATGCGCAATCCCTTGCTCCAAAAAACTCCTGACATCGGAAAGAGACTGTGATTGCGTATGTGCTGGACGTAGATTTTTTGTTTTCGAAAGATCTGATGCTTGCAATGCGCACAAGGACACGCCATCCTATCATCCATACTTTATCTACCAATGATGCAACAAATAATTAAAACACTCTCGTTGTTATAACTACACACTACTAAGTACATGACAAGCTTAAACAACCTCACATTCTCTAGCAAGGCTCGATCCCCGCACACCTCGGTCTAGAGGTGCATGGAGATTAGGACCACAGGGTAATAATCTCGTCTTTATTGGTCAATGACTATATATTAAAGTTCTCGAAGTCTGTGTGCACTTTTGAAGTCCGATTGTATTTTTTCAACTATTTTCTGCTAGCTCTAACAACCTCACATTCTCTAGCCAGGCCTGATCCCCGCACACCTCGGTGTAGAGGTGCACGGAGAATAGGACCACAGGGTAATAATTTCGTCTTTATTGGTCAATTACTATATATTAAGGTTCTTGAAGTCTGTGTGCACTTTTGAAGTCCGATTGCGTTTTTTCTACTATTAATTTGATGCTATCTCTAACTTAACCTATAATCTAACCTAACCTATAACATAACCCTAACCTAACTTAATATAACCTTACTTATAACCTAAACCTAACCTAACCGAAGTCCGTTTGTGTTTTTAGAAGTACACGAGTTATCTTCGAAGTCTGATTGCGTTTTTTCTACTATTAATTTGACGCTAGCTCTAACCTAACCTATAATCGTTATGCCTAACCTATAATCTAACATAACATAAAACCTATACCTAACTTACCTTAATGTAACCTAACTTAACTTAATGTAACCTACCTTATACCATCTACCTAACCTAACCGAAGTTGGTTTGCATTTTTAGAAGGACACGAGTCATCTTCGAAGTCCGATTGCGTTTTTTCTACTATTAATTTGACGATAGCTCTAACACTACAAGAGGTTGTGTGCTCTTGTGACGCTGTTAGCGACGGAAATACACTGGGTTTTTATAACCCCCGGCGTCTCTAAAACTGTCGCTAATAGCCCCGCTACGAGAGCGTCTCTATATGCGTCGCTATAGGCGTCGCTATATAGAGACGCTCATAGCGACGGTCATAGCGACGGTTATAGCGACGTTTACACAGAAGTCTATAGTGACGCTCATAGCGACGCTACAAAGCCATAAATAGCGACGGTTATAGCGACGCCCGAGAGAATTTTTTTTTGGTGAGAGGGCTTTGAATGCCCTGCCACCCGTCAACCATATTGTACTTGATTCACCTTTTAAAAAAAGTGCAAGGGTAGATAATAGACCCAAAATAGTCACCCACAAGACGCATTGTTTGCAAAATAGACAAGCGTAAAATTGACAATTGTACACATCATAGGCAAAATGAATTGATTGGCAAATGTAATAATGACAATTGTACAACATCATAGGCATAAAGAATTGATTGGCAAAATGAACTGCGGTGACAAATGTAATAATATACATGGTTCAAAAAGACGTATAAAATCCGTCTCATGATACATAAGCTATGAGAAACCCTAAACTAATGCTATCTAGCTACGGCTAAACTGACGTCGTCTAGTCAGACGTCTCATCACGTCCAAGCGACGTATCTGTCGGATTCTCCAAAAAAAGACAATAAGACAGCTTTCGGTAAGTATAAACATATAACGACATTTATAAAACAATACAAAAAATAGAAAAGAGTAAACCGTAATACTAAGCATGCCGCCGCGAGAACTGAGAATGTCCATCAGGGCGTTTAAGCCCTTCCTGCCTGCGTACTCGCGCTCGTACGGTGTGGGATCACGTCCTGTCATCGACCACTGTCAAAACATACAAAGATTTCATTATGTTAGAATTAAAAAACTCATAAACCCTAAACTATCGAACATAAAGAGCAATGTGAAAACACTTACAAAATCGGCCTCAAATGATGCCCATCCACCGCTCCCCAAGTGGTGCGAGCTCCCTGCCTCTACTCGCGCTCTGGCTGCATCCTTTTGTTGCTTCCACTTGTCGGGATTCTCGCGCGCTGCTTTCTTCGCATTCTTCCAATCTTCTTTGGCCAGCCAATCTGGCCTGTTCCACCCATTCTTGATTGCTTTTTGCACTTCGGAACGCTTGTGTTTGCAGTATTCGCGCATTCGAAGCTTCATCAGGTCTTCATTGAAGCGCTGATCCCGTGTTGGAAGGGGAAACTCATCATGAAGTATGCTGATGACTCTGTTTTTTAAATCACTTGGTACTTCACTCCATTTGTTTAGTATGTAGTGTCTAAACAGCTGAGAGCAAAGACCACGCATGCGCGAGATCACCTTCTTGCCATCATCATCCATGATGATGCCGCCGCTGAAGTCGATGGAGTAAGACAAGCCCTCTGGCCGGTGACGCGTGAACCTGGGTGTCCCGGCAGGGGTCTCTAGCGGCGTGTCAATGGGGGTACGGACGTCAGGTGTCTCCACCGGCGTCTGGGCCCCGAAGCGAGGAGTGTCGAGTGGGGTGGCTTCTGGTGGAGTAGGTAGAGGTGTGTAGCTTCTAGGAACAGTCAGCCGTGCAAAACCTGGCGTAGATGGCGATGCTGTGGCCGGTGTGGGGGCGGGCAAAGAAGGGGAGGGTAAAGAGCCTCGTCGAACACGAGGCGGTGTGGAGGCATCGGTGGCGGAATCCCCACAACAACCGCCACCGCCACCACTAGAGCGTCGGTGTCTAGACAAGTGTGAAGCTCGTCTCGTCGACACCGAAGCTTCGGAGCGCGCCGAATGCTCCGAAAGAGAGGGAGATGCGGATGGAGTAGGAACGCGCGATGATGCGCCAGAGCGATGACGCTCCACGTACCACTGTCTCTGCTGCGGTGACAAAGAAGAAAGAAACTCCTCATCATCCATACCTGCATTAAACACACGAATATTTAAACTTAATATTGAATGAATAGAGTAGACAATGATGCAAAGACCATTAAATACAATGACGTAATGACGCAATGAATTCAGTGATAGAAGAGGCAAGTCGAAAACTCAGAATTTTCAATCAAAAGATGTGAGCGCGAGTAAAAAAGAGCGTTATACACCATGGAAGGTACTTAGAGAGCCAGAGCTTTTACAACACGGAGCAAAATTGTTCAAATACAATATTTGTGGCTTTAAGAGATCTCTCTCTCATCCTCGCATAACTCAGCATAACTTCCTATATCTATATAGAGCTCTCCGTTTAAACACATATCCTCTGTTTCATTTTGTAGCTCCTCTGCATGCACCCCATATAGAGTAGTAGCATCTTGATGCTCGTCTGGCACCACCGCAGCGGCTTCTGATTGAGCATCTTCTCTGATCTCCTCCATTGATGCCGTTGTGATTGGCACATGGTAGCCTTCATACGTCCTTGCACTACGAGGGGCTACCTCTATGACGTACCACCAGTTTGATGTAAACTTTGTAGGATGAAATATTACTTGCCAGAGCCACATAACTTACATGAGAGCTTTCAAGCACATAACTTGTAAAAGGGGGATGTTAACTATTTACATACTTACTTGTTCACAATGCTCGGGTAGTACGAAAGTGTCTCTTAGGTCAGTCCATTTCTTAGTAGAATCCACCTCAAGAAAACCAGACTCTCCTCTACGCACAGTAGCGTTGCGACCCTCCATGATTATCTTGAACCATTGCACGTCGAACAAGTCGACAAAAAATCCTCTGTAATCGATCCTCAAAATCTCTTGCAGCGTGCCGAAGTAAGTGAGTTCCGCCACCACAGGATCTGCATCAGAGGAACGTCGTCGACTAGACTGTTCAAATTTTGCCATGATTCCACAATCTTGAGTAAAACGCTTTTTGTCGATTCGTTCCAACCTAAAATGTCGACCTTTACACCATGTTTCTGTGTATGACTTATACTACAACGAACAAAGATTATGAGTGGCCGTTCAAACGTTTATAAATAAAGTCACTTGCTAGTCGTACATTGCAAACTTACCTTGGTCGCGCAACCCCAAGAGTACTCCCACTCTTCCTCAGTCACTTCGTCACTGCATTGTTGTGCGCTTTTCAATTGGTTGTGCAACCATCTTAAGCTCATGAAGGTTGGTAGGCTCTCCAGAACCGCTGGATAGTGCATCGGTGGTCGTCTTCCCCGTCTCCACTCGATTCGTGCCCTTTGTCGCTCTTGCTTTGCATCCTCATATTGTGAAATCCACTTTTGCATCACTGGATTGTGAAGCATGCAAAATCGGTTGATTTTAGCCTCTAAATCTTCCGTCATCTTCTTCTCAATACCGAGATTGCACATGACAATCCCAGATATGCGCTCATCATCTATGGTTCACCATAGCGTGTCCCGGGCTTTATCAAATCCGTCTAGCCACTCTCCAATGTACACTAGGGACTCTGATACCAACCAACCTTCTGCCATGCTACCCTCCGGACGTGCCTTTTGATGCACATATCCCTTAAGCGTTTTCATGAAACGTTCTAAGAAGAACATCCATCTGGAATGAACTGTGCCAGCTATTTCCACCTCATCAACTATGTGAACAAGAAGATGCACCTGAATGGTTAGCATTGTAGTAGGAAAATGTTTCTCAAACATGCACACAAGCTCCGCAGCATTTAGTTTGGCGAATGGTATGGAGTCTACGTTGATCTCCTTTTGTGAGATCCATTGCACCAGCTTTGCAAGTTTGTAGATTGTGTTATGGATGTCGAGAGACAAACATCCCTCAATGGCAACCGGTAAAATAAACTGTAAAGTATGTGCAGCAATGATATTAAAGTCCACATTTTATGCAATGATATTAAAGTCCACTATGAAGGTACCTGACACATTTTATGCCAATCGTGTGACTTCAAACCGGTAAGCTTTCCTTCTTTAGTAAAACACGTTCGGAGCGAGTGCATTACGCCAGTGGGGGTCCGCAAAGATCGAATGGTCTCTTTTACTTTGCGTTCTTGGGCTCCTGTGAAAATCCATGGTGCTTCAGGGAGTTTTATCGATCCATCAGACGCTGTTTGCGGCCAATATTGCTCCATACGATCCACATTTCTAAGGTCAACTCTGGCTCCCAAAGTATCTTTGCCGGTCAGATGGTCCCATAGTAGATTACCCACATTCTTGAATATGTGCATTGGATCGAGCAAGTGATTGATCATGAGTCGGGGCCAGTATGGTAACTCGTACCATAGAGATAGTCTCTTCATCCCTGGAGGCAATCCGTCATCGCACATCTCCTTCTGCTCTAACCATGCTTGTGCAGACATCCTTGGTGGCTCTCTTCCCAAAAAGCCGTCGCGTAACACATGATTCTCTGGAAGATATGCTTGATGACCTTCGTAGATTTGCTTCTTCAGTGAGGGTGCCCTACATGCATTCAGTCTAGGTCCACATGTGACACATGCTCTGTATCCGCTTGTTTGAAGCCCTGCATGTATACACATGATAATAGATCAACTATGGGAAAAAAAAAGATTTACAGTGTCTGAGTGAGGAGTGTCAATAGATCACCTGAGCATTCTGTTAGCCCGGGATAGTCATGCATGGTCCACATTAGAATGCCGCTGATCAAAGCATTCTGTCGTCCTGTGTGTCCGCTCATATCCACCACCTCTATGCCAATCCACAATTGTTGTAGCTCTTCCAATAGTGGACGAAGATACACATCCATATTCCCCACTTTATATCACCCTGGCACAATCAAGCTTAGCCATAGGTGCCCCTTCTTCGTAGTCAACCACGGGGGAATGTTGTAGTTGACGATGACAACGGGCCATACACTGTAAGATGTTGATCTTTGACCAAATGGATTTACGCCATCCATAGCCAGGCCTAAGCGCAAATTTCGAGCTTCCCTGGCAAAATCCGACCATGTTCCATCTATATGTTTCCACGCTATGCAATCTGCAGGAATTCGTAGCACACCATCCGAAGATTTATTCTCCTCATGCCATGATGCTAGGGCGGCCATGGACTTACATTCGAAGAAATGCTTGATGCGAGGAAGTAGAGGGAAATGTCGCAGAACCTTTTGTGGAAATTTTGTCCCGTGGAGATCTACTTGATATCTTTCGGAATCACATTTCGGACACTTCTCCATGTCTATGTATTCCCCTCTGAAAAGAATGCAGTCATTAGGACAAGCGTGGATAGAATTGTAATCCATCCCCAAGTTTCGCAAAATCTTTCTTGCTTCATCTCGGGAATCTGGCATCACATTGTCAGCTGGTAGTATGTGCTCTTTCAGCAATCTACACAACATAAAAATATGATACAGTCGTGTAAAAATCTATCAGATCATTTTACATTTAGAGTTTTATTAAAGTAAACTAATTGTAATAGATCACCTGAAAAGCGCTATGACGCTAGTGTCACTCCATCCAAACTTTGCCTGCATGTTGAGAAGAACCAGAGTGCTTTCAATCTAGACATACGTGCTCCATTATACAATGGCGTATCGGCTTCACTTTTCATATCATCATAGATAAGCCTTTCTGAATCCATGATCGTCTCGATCATTTCATCAATCTCGGGCTCAAACATTGCCTCGTTGGGAATGTGCTCTGCATGATCATCCCCCGAGCTGTCAGAGGCTACATCTTGTGGCCTCACATATGCTGCTTGACCAAAGCGCTTGCGAACACGTCTATTGGGTTGCAAGATTGCTGCTTGTTGGCCAGCGTCAGAGTCCGACGAGTTATAATTGGCAACAACTCGATCTATAATAGATGGATCGAACTCACCAAATTCGTGAACGTGCTGCAAAGAAACACGTCTTGTCCGTCGCACAGCATGCTTGCATTGATTACAAGGACATAAGACCCTCGTTGAGAGATAGGTGTTTCGGTTGGACGGTCCCACATCCTCGTCACTACTCATAATGAGGATAAAAAACTTATAACCTGGACAACAAATTTAATATTCTATTGGCATTCTTCGTCTTATCTCTCTCTCTCTCTCTCTCTCTCTCTCTCTCTCTCTACCTCACATTCTCTAGTCATGTCCAATCCCCGCACACCTCGGTCTAGAGGTGCACGGAGATCAGAACCACCGGGTTATAATCTCGTCTTTATTGGTCAATACCTATATTTGTGGGTACAAGAAATCTACACACCCACGTCTACATGATACTGCATGTAGTGGACAAAACCCCTTTGCCTCTTCTCTAGCTGTAGCACTTCACAGCATCTTAACATCTTTTCACAGTAGATCTTTTCACTGTTCGTCTAACTCTAAACCCTAAACCGTAAGTAATTCTTGCGTGGACTCGATCTAACGTAAATAAGCGTAAATCTAAATAAACGTCAATCTAACTAAAAATAAACCTAAATCTAATTTAACGTAAGTCTACATCTAACCTAATCTTTAACGTCTTTTGGGATAGTTTCCTACGACGTTAAAACTCTCTTCTTCTTCTTGTGTGTGTGTGTGTGTGTGTGTGGGTAAACCTAAATAAACCTAAGTCTAATCTAATATAACATAAATCTAAATCTAACGTAAATTATGTTATATTAAAAACAAAGAACTAAACTAACAGGGATTATAAGAACCTTAAAACTGATTTAACACATAATTTTTCACATAACTCGGCAAGAGTTGGCATTCTCATCACTAAAGATGTGAGAGTTAACTTCCGGCGGTGACGCTGCCTCATCTCCATCCACATCTGACGACAGCAATTGGCCCTTTAGACCGTTCTTGCTCTTGTTACTAACTTTGAAGTTGCTGTTGAATGACTAGAGGTTGTCTAGATGGTCATTGTGTCGGGGATGTAGTGACTCTTGCCGCCCTGAAGATCCACCTTCTTCCCTATCTTTTGAAGACATTTCACCAGTACTTTTGGATCGACGGAGCCCACCATGAGTGAAGGCAGCAATACCCTATATTCCATTGAGGGCTTTCTTCACCCGCTTCATGCAGGCATCGCAGTCTATGGAGACCTAAATCTAATCTAATATAACGTAAATCTAAATCTAGCGTAAATAAACGTAAATCTAGTTAAAAATAAACCTAAATCTAATTTAATGTAAGTCTACATATAACCTAATCTTTAACGTCTTTTAAGATAGTTTCCTATGACGTTATAACTCTCTTCTTCTTGTGTGTGTGCGCGTGTGTGGATGTGTGTGCCAATAAAAAGAGATAAATGGTATAACCTTTCTATCACCCATGCCAAGTATGATAGATTGATTATGCCATTTCCCTCTTGAATAATAGGTCTTGAGTTCAACTCCTCGTCGGCTAGATCTTTAGGTCTTTTAATTTTAATTAGTTTCCTACGACGTTAAATTAGTTTCTCTCTCTTTATCTCTCAGTGTGTGTGCGTTTTTTTGGATCGTATGCATGTTTTCTCTCTCTTTTCCTCTCTCAATGTGTGCGTTTTTTGTTTATGCATGTTCTCTCTCTCTTTTCCTCTCTCAATGCGTGCGTTTTTTGTTTATGCATGCTCTCTCTCTCTTTTCCTCTCTCAATGTGTGTGTGAATTCTTTGTTTATGTATGTGTGTGTGCATTTTATTTTTTGTTTGTACTCTCTCTCTCTCTCTCTCTCTCAAAAACACTATGTGTGTGTGTATGTGTGTGTGTGAGAGAGAGAGAGAGAGAGGGAGAGAGAAAGAGGGGAAGGGAACATGAGAATGAGGAGAGGGAAGGAGCATACCTGGCTCTCCTTCCTCTCCTCGTGTGTGTGTGTGTGTGTGTGTGTGTGTGTGGAGAAGAAAGAGAGAGAGAGAGAGAGAGAGAGAGAGAGAGAGAGAGAGAGAGGGAGAACGTTACCTGCTCCTTGCTTGAGGGCGCCGAAAAACTCAGATCTGAGATCTGAGTTTTTGGGCGCGCTCGGTTATTTTTTTAGCCCAGCCGGCGTCGCTATGAGCGTTGCAAATTTCTTTGTAAATTTGCGACGCTCATAGCGACGTCGGGAATTTTTTTTTGAGCGTCGCTGTGTGAGCGTCGCTAATATGAATAGCCTCTTGTAGTGTACTTGGCTCTCCCTCCTCTCCTCGTGTGTGTGTGTGTGTGTGTGTGTGTGGAGAAGAAAGAGAGAGAGAGAGAGAGAGAGAGAGGGAGAGCGTTACCTGCTCCTTGCTTGAGGTCGCCAAAAAACTCAGATCTGAGATCTGAGTTTTTGGGCGCTCTCTGTTATTTCTTTTAGCCCAGCCGACGTCGCTATGAGCGTCGCAAATTTACTTGTAAATTTGCGACGCTCATAGCGACGCCGGGATTTTTTTTTTTTGAGCGTAGCTGTGTGAGCGTCGCTAATATGAATAGCCTCTTGTAGTGACAAGAGCTCCATTGATGAGGTTGAGACTTATCTCAAGAATAAATACGGACGCAAATTGGTTTCAGTGGCAAATCCGGCACTAGGAGAGAGGTGGTTTAGCAAGCTATATGGTCTAGATTGGGAAAGTGAACACAATGTCACACTTGATAAGCTTCTCACAATTACGCAAACCCTACTTACAGCACAAAGGTAATCTGGAAGTGCATTTGGGATGGTATGTTGAAGTCGCTAATCCTTATATGTGCTTTGTATTGCTTGCAGGAAGGTCTGGGTACTAGATCGTATTCTAAGAAAATATATTGGTAGGCTATGGGGTTTTGATGGAGAAGAAAAAGAATAGCGCAACTATATAGCATACTACTCCTATTGGGAGTCAGTTGTGGAGCGAGCAATGGACCTTATAAAGGAGGTCAAGGAAGTGCCCTTTGATATTTGGAGCGACGCCATACGAGATTTCTTTGATGCTTGCTAAAAAGAGCATCTTCCTCACTGTTTTAGGGAGATATCTAAATTGACTCCTAGAATGAAAGTACAAAAGATGACCTATTTGGAAGCTACAGCTCGGAGATTTGCATATAGGCAAGTATGCTTAGTTTCTTTGATACCTCATCGCATAGAAGATTCTCATGTGTAGATGCTTTGCAGATGGTTTGCAGATCTATTGAAATCTACAGAGATAACTGAGATTCTAACCACACTTCTTGATTAGAGGGATGCTGGTGCTCGCTATAAGTCGTTGTATCCTCCATCATGGCTCGATGCTCGTAGGACCCTACCTGAAAATGTGCAAGATATTCCATGGTTTCTTGAATATTCAAAGGGAAAGTATCCAAATAGCGAGAAGGAAATATATGCAAGTAAGAATCTTGACATTTCTAATCTGTTGGTTTCTCTAAGAATGACACTTTAATATTCTAGCTCATTTTTCTTTATGAGAGGGATTTTTCTACAAAAGAGTACAAAGTTCATATCCATTGAGAAGAACTTGAAAGAGAAAGCCATTAATGATGATGGCATGAAGAGCCCACGTGCAAAGCTACCAACTAAAGGTGGTAAGGGTCAATGTAGTTTGCTAAAGAGTCCATCCACACCAAAAAGCAAGAAGATTCAAAGTCCTCAAGCTGGTAAAGAGGGAGGCAAGTACAAAGAAAGTCAAAACCGTACAAAGGGAAGGTCCAAGAGTCGTAAAAGGAAAAGAAGCACAATTGCAAATCTTTTTTTTTCGGCGACAAGTTAAGGGCTTGAAGAGGAGGGAAAGCTTGTTGAATCTTTTGTGCCATTTCATCTTCCTCTTTGTATGGATCTATGTGAGTCTATAGAGGACACGTATGGAGATGCAAGTGACTCACCTGTATGCTTGATTTCAAAGTTTCTCAACCATATAGAGAAGATTGACAAGCTATGTACACTCATATCGGCAGACTTGCCTTTCGGATTGGCCCCTTTTGTAGAGAGTGACACAGTGCCTGAATGGAACTAATGGAAGATGACATATATCAGAGCATCAACTTTCATTGCCGAGAAGTTCTTAGCACAAGATGGATACTTTGTGACTACAAGCACTCTAGAGAAGACTTCGACTATTGTGTCTTCTGTCATGCGAGAGAGCAAGCTCCAGACAATATACACTATGCTTTTGAAAACTGCCTCTCAAAATAAAAGACTCGTTTTTGGTGACATTGAAGATGTAATTATGATTGCTTTCTTGTAAATGATTAAAGTTTTACCACTTTTTAGTCTATACTTAACTCTAAGCTTGTTGGTGTGCAGGTTTCTACTCTTGTCGTTACTTTTTTTGCTCAACCTGGAAACACATGAACTTTAAAGAAGAATGCTGCTTTGGATATTGTTCTAAGGGATCTTTTGAGGTGCGTTCTGACACGTTTGTCAAACTACCTAAAGGCAAACTTCACCTGGTTTCAAATGCAGATGGCAAACCATTAAGAGGCGCTGTCGAAAGGTATCCAAATTTTTGCAAGTACGTTGTTTTATCAAAATTCCTTTTCAATAACTTTATTTGAATTCGGTTTCAATTTGTTAAGTCTTTTTGGGGTTATGCAGGTTCTTGGTGTCAATGTGTACTGAGAAGGAGGATGTTGTGGTAGATTGCTTTGCCGGTGTGGGCAACATGGCACGGGTTTGTGAAGACATGGATCGTCATTGTATTAGCATAGATATAGATTCAGAGTGCTATGAGCAAAGTCTTTGTCTTATTGGAGACCAACTCCAACTTGAAGAAGGAAAAAGTGACTGAGATATTTTTGTTTCGATGTTCATTATACCAGAAAAATTGAAGTGTATTTTTCATTTTGGTTTCCAATTGTATTTGTAATCAAATTTGTATCTTGGATATTTAATTTTCAGCTCTTTATGGTGTCTATCTTAGCATTTGGATAATTTATGTATGTCATACGTTTAATAATTGTGTAGAAATATTTCTTGTCTTCTTCAATTAAGTCATTCTCTGTTTTTTTGATTTATTTTTATGTCTCAATTTGTATTGATCTATTCATGTGATCGTACAATTGACTTCTTTTTTCATCAATTAGTTAATAATGAAGTATTGTTGTTATGTGTAGATTATAATGGAGGAACAAGAAGAACATCATGTAGGTACAAGTTATTTAACACAGTCCATAAGTAACAAAAGGGGTCATGAGGATGTAGTGGATACAGAAGATGACATTGAACGTTGGATAATGTCTATGCAATCAAAATTAGACCGATTTAGAGTGCCTCTACAATTGCAAGACGACTTAGTAAAAATGATATTTTCAACAAATATAAGAAAAGGAAAACGATCCAAAAGAGCAGAGAGAGAAAAGTCACTAATAGAAATACTTTTAGATCCCCAATTTACAGGTATAAACCCCAATATACCTCAAAATATAGACCAAGTATTTAAGCGATATAAGGAGAGAGGTCTCATCACACCTCAAAAGTGGAGAATATGCATAGGTTTGGAAGATCGCCAACACAAGCCGATTTTGTACCTTCCACATGCAGAGGATGCATATATGGGCGATTTTTTAAGATGCATATGTGATTCCTCTTCTTCTACTCATGGGTTAAAGCGCAATTGTGAAGTACATTGTGATCGATGCAATGAATGCGGGAAAGTAAGAAAACACATGGTTCAATTTGAGTACTTGCCGATCATAGAGCAGCTTCAAACACTTTCTCGGAGTGATACTTTTTGCCATGATCTTCTTTCAATGTGGCGTGCAAGAGATGATTGTCTCCAATCGCAAGATCCAAACAGGAGCATCAAAGATTTTTGGGACGGTGACAAAATCCAAATGTACAAGGATTTTTGGAACCCTGCGAAGGAGTGGGAGCTTCCTATTAAATGTTCAAATGAATATTGTGGAATGTACTATAGGACATTTCCTCTTGCTTTGCGAAGTCCAGAGCTTGAAGGTGCATGGAGGGAGAGACAAAACAAGTACAGCTTTCTTTGCTCTTTATGTAGAAATCGGATTGACGCAGAAAGGAAGTGTGTGAAGGTATATATGTTAGTGTATCATAATAGATTCTAAGTGTATCTTTCTATTAGACACATGATTAGCAAACTCATTATGATCTATAACTTTTTGTAGGGAGATCCTCGAAACTATGCACTAATGTGTCATTGGGATGGGTTCCAAACGGCATCAACAAAGCCTAAGGATAGTGGAGTGATCGAAGTAGTGGTTCTAAATGGAGGTAAAGGTTCCATAATCGGACCCCTTCGAGTTATCTTCTTGCCATTGAGCTTATTGAAGCTAGCAAAGAGACATGGAGATGTTTTTCCGTATTTCCTAGAGCCATTAGTCAATGAGCTTGAAGTAGCCTTTGTGGAGGGATTTACTCTAAATTTCAACTATCCAACATCTTGCATCTTTGTAAGGGAAAATTATACTCTTCGAGCAATCCTTATGTCATGGACCGGAGATAATCCCGCCCAGTGTAAGTTAGAACATTTAAAAGATGGAGGGAAGAACGGATGCAAAAGAGATGTAGCACCTATGAAAAAGATATCAGAGGGTGTTCGAATACCAAAGTATGTTTATACAAATAGCAGATACCTTGTAAGATATCCACCTGAAAAGATGAGATGCTAGATGCTATACGTAAATCGAAAAGGGAAAAGACTAAGGCTGAATGCAATAAGGTTTTATCTAAGGCTGGCCTAACAGGAGAATCGCCACTTTGGCGATTATATCACTTATACGAATTCGACATCAGTCTTGACCTTGTCTATGATGTGATGCATATTTTGGCATTGAACTTATTTAAGAAGTTCACTAGGACCTTTTTTGATAAGGTCAAAGATACAGAAATGTTAAAGAGCATAGAGTGTGCAATAAAGGAAGTATCAAATGCAATACCACGAACCCTTCGTAATGGTGGGATATGGCCCATAAATGCTGTCAGGCATCATGGCACCTTCATTGTAGAGGAGCACCAAAAGTTCATGCAATGGTGTGTGCCACATATCTTAAATAGTGTGTCAGCATTGACCAGACTTTAAAAGATGTTGGAATGATTTTGGTTGACATATCACATGTCTTTTATAACTACACTCGCATCCATGGATGGTCAAGAGAGAGCATCAATGTTGCGGCAACTATTTTCAGCATGGAGAATTATCATGGAGGAGGAAGAGGGTGAGAACGTCTCACCACTTGAGCATGTTGCAGGTATCTATTGGATTGATTTATGTTGGTTTTGAAATGCAAAAAAAAATAGACGTGTCTTCTATGTTCTTCTCAGCAGGTCCCTATGTAATTTACTCTTACATGTGTTACTTGTAGGTTGTGGAGAAATACTTGATGATATTATACGGCATGGTAGTCATGATGGAACTTGGTGCTAAAGATTTGAACAAAATATACTAGGTATTGTGGAGATACCAACCAACAATAGATTCAATGAGTTGACATACACTAACTATCACAATCAAGTCTTGCTATCTAGACTTGTACAACAACTAGACATCGAAAAGGATGGCATATCTCCTACCAAAAGGATGCTCTCAGACGTATATAAATACCTTCTACTACCACAAGGATTCTCGACAGAGAGCATGGATATCACAATTTGTGAGGAATGGCATGCAAGATGCTTAGTACTATCCACCTCAGAAGATCTAGCGAAGGAGATGTATGAGAAGGCACACAGGCTACACCCAAATTTTTGTCTTGAGGTGGTTAGCAAAAAGGGTATTGCTCTCAATCCTTTGAAGAAAAATATAAGATTTTTGCACCCTTGGGAGTTCTCAAGCTTACAAACCTATTGGGGTGGTGGTCATCTTCAACGAGAGGTCATTTATTACACAAAAATCTACTTACATGCTGAAAAATATGAATATGGTGACAATGTGATTATCAATATAGATAACACTCCAAACCCAAGGCTTGAGTGCATGATGAGGGCCGTGTGCACAATTAAGGATTTTCTATCACATGAGTACAATGGGAACATTCAACTCTTTGTAGTTGGAGAGTTTATGAATGGAGGTTGTGGAATAGAAGGTTTGCAAGCTGACAAGGGGACAGGGATGAAAATAATCTCTAATAGAAGATTTATGCATCGAAAGTTGTGTCTGATCCCAACAAGTCGATTCTTGCATAAGTGTTTTTTCTTACCTTTGAAACCTACTAACAAACAAGTGATCTATGAAATGAGTGACATTATTTTTAGGAAGCGTTTGCTACAGCCCGGTTACCCAGGATGTGCTCGACCATGGATGGAAAAGGGGGATGTAGTTTTAATTGTAAGTCACTCTCCTGACATTGGTCCTTGCTCTAAAATTGTTGTGGTGATCGACGTCGACAAACAACAACATGCTGTCAAAATTGGAATCTTAAAGAAGGAACCATTCAGCGAGTATTGGGAGCTTCAAAATGAAGACAACTCTTGGCACGACTGGAATATATGTTTAAAAGTGTTGCAAGGATGGTCTCCAGTGTCTAATCTTGGACGAGAGGACGGTGTTTTTACTTGTTGGCTTCCAGGAGAGGACATGGTTTCTTTTGAAGAAGATTTATAAAGAGATTTGGATGATGAGTTGTACCTTTTTGTAGTACGTTGTAAACTTATTTGGATATACATGATAGAACTCAATCAAGTCCTTTGTATTGAAATATTTCATTTTTATTCATGTCCATCTTCATTTTCATACGATCTAATGTTATTAAGTGTATTCAAAATGATAGAAAAATGTATGAAAACATAACGAATTCAAAAAAAATCAATTCTTTGTTTTTTTTATCAAAATGTGTGATACATCATTTCAAGCTTTGCATCCCTACTATTTGTGAAGCTGGTTCTCTAGCTTGATTTACTTTTCATCTTTAAATTTTGTATGTCAAAAGTGCACCTTTGAGAGTGGCCTTGTAATAGAAAAAATTTAGCATGTTTTACAAGCTAAAAATTTTAAGGTTTCACTCTTACTATTGATTCTACACTTCTAAAACATGTATCATATTCTTCGTACTTAGCATTTAAATTTAAAAGGTAAAGAAATGTCAATTTCTAGTTCATCATTTTCCTTGCACCTACACACAAAGGCCACATTCACTGACAATATTATTGTAGATGCTTCACATTACTCCATATTCTCTACTTTTCCACCACACCCACCAAGAATTTCAACTTGGTTATTTATTGACACTCTCAATGTAGAGCTATCTTTTTTGAGAAAACCTTTGATCTGGTTGTGAGCTAAGCTAATCAAGCTTTATCAAGATCAGTGCCCCCCTCTTCACGTCCCCATCTCTCTCTCTCTCTCTCTCACACACCCTTACACAATCAGAGATCACCAAGCTCATACGCCAAGACCTGACCCAGCTGGACACCAGAAGGACATGGATACAACCAGCACAGGAATTGGGCACGAAGATGGCTTTCTACAAAGAACACCTTCTCCAGCTTACGGAAGATGGTTTTGTGGCGAGACCTAGATACATGGATACCCACTTGTCTCATGGGATACAATGTGCTATTGGCCACTTACGCACATCTTCTCACCAGTTGCGGATTGAGACTGGGAGATACAGTAGAGTACCAGCAGAGGACAGGACATGCCCCTTGTGTAACATGGAACCTGAGACAGAGCTACACTATACATGTCGCTGCCCCGTCTACTACGAGATACGAGGCCGCTTCCATTGCTTGTTCAGAGAAGGTTTGGACCACTCTCAAGAGTCATGGGATACGAGGATCAGAGATGTCTGGGTTTGTTCTTGCTCGAGCTGCGCAGACACAAAGATAGCCTGATGAATGGCGAGGCTAGCCAGTCTCAACGATGGATCACAGACTTCTTCAGAGCAGACACGGGACAGCCGCAAGAGCCTCTCCCACAGCAGAGCTCCCCCTCGTCTCACACCAGAGGCACACTGATTGACTGAGCGATTGAACTAGGGAAATCCAGGCGCCCACGACTGGGAAGAACTACACAGCATCGACGGAGGCTATGACAGAAAATTCGGAGCACGCTGGCCAGGCATGCACGACGCCCGGTTAGACTACTGACCATGGAGGAAATTGATGAGATTCGCCAACGAATGATGCTAGATCTCTTGTGATTCAGCTATCCGAACAAGCCGCCCATTTTTTGCTTAGTCTTTTGCTTGGTTCACATCGATCAACTTAGGACCCCATAGTATATATCTTTGTTTTGTACTGTCGTTAGGTTATTTTGTTACTCTGACCTTGTATCAGATCCACCACTTTGTAACTTTCGGGTCTCATAGGTCATTATGGCCTTTTGAAGACGTTAATATAACATTTCATTTCATTTCATTTCATTTCTCTCTCTCTCTCTCTCTTGTGTAACATGGAACCTGAGACAGAGCTACACTATACATGCCGCTGCCCCGTCTACTACGAGATACGAAGCCGCTTCCATTGCTTGTTCAGAGAGGGTTTTGGACCACTCTCAAGAGTCATGGGATACGAAGATCAGAGATGTCTGGGTTTGTTCTTGCTGGAGCTGCGCAGACACAGAGATAGCCTGATGAATGGCGAGGCTAGCCAGTCTCAAAGACGGATCACAGGCTTCTTCAAAGCAGACACGGGACAACTGCAAAAGCCACTCCCACAGCAGAGCTCCCCCTCGTCTCACACCAGAGGTACACTGATTGACCGAGGGATTGAACTCGGGAAATCCAGGCGCTCGCGACTATGAAGAACTACACAGCATCAACGGAGGCTACAATAGAAAATTCGGAGCACGTTGTCCAGGCATGCACGACGCCCGGTCAGACTACTAACTATGGAGGAAATTGATGAGATTTGCCAACGACCGATGCTAGATCTCTTGTGATTCAGCTATCCCAACAATCCGCCCATTTTTGGCTTAGTTTTTTGGTTGGCTCACATCGACCAACTTAGGACCCCATAGTATATATCTTTGTTTTGTACTGTCGTTAGGTTATTTTGCTACTTTGACTTTGTATCAAATCCACCACTTTGTAACTTTCAGTCTCATAGGTCACTATGGCCTTTTGAAGACGTTAATATAACATTTCATTTCATTTCATTTCTCTCTCTCTCTCTCTCTCTCTATCCCAGACCCACCCCCAATATTTATGTTTCCCTAAGAAGGGCTTTCTTTTATTGTCAATATTTTATTGGTAGCAAAATTTTCTATATGGATATTTATGATTTTGTAAAAATGATAAATTTACATACTCAAAAAGATATCTTCATAGAAATATTTATCAATTAGAACTATGGTGTAAAAGATACGCACTAGAACTACATGTACGAATGTTTTTCATTGTGAAAATTTTGCACTAAGTAACTTGGAACAACAATGTGCAAATAATTCATTATAGTAACTTGAAAGTAGAAATAATTCTCATGTATGAAATAGAGTATAATACCTAAAGATTCTTCATTTTTTTACTTATAATTGTGATACATTTTTTTATTACTGTGAAATGAGGGTGTGAAAATAATAAACATGTGAAAAATAGAAGATTTACACCATAAATTGTACTTTGATAGTGAGAAAAGTGTTATTCACACTTTAAAGTGTGAATGTCAGAATTAACACCATGTTTTTCTAGGTGAGAAAAAGTCTAAAACTTGTATAGAATACTGGACACGTTTATTTTTCAAATGTGAAAAAAATAAAATTGTCCTTACATATGTACAACAGGTGACTGCTCAAGTCAATTTGAATCCCCTCAACTTCCAAGATCTTTGCTAGGAGTTTGTAGAGGTCTCGATGTACCTTTATGGAATATGTAGAGGGGAAGTATCTTGTGGTATATATGGTTGGTAGGAATGCAAAGGTCTTTGGTCAAGCTTCTACCTTCCCCTTCAAATTGCTCAAACATGACGTGAGTGTCACAATCCATAAGCTATGAAAATGTATAAGACATGCCCCTCTTGATTCTCAATTTGTCACTACTCTCCAAAGTGTTATTCATTGGAAATAGTGGACATCATGTATCCCTAAATTCTATTTAGCTGCTAGGCTATGTATGAGAGATTCCCTGTAATGTGGACCAGTTTGGGGCCAACCCTCCCCCTTTTTGAGGGTTCTTTGTAATTTTCTTTTAGTTTAATCTTAATACAGTTTTACCTCTTCAAAAACAAAATATCCTTCATTGCATAGCTATTTAAAGCCTATGTCCTATACTCTTTAGAGCCCATCTAGTACGAGGACCAAGCTGGCCAGAGTCGTAGAGAAGAGTCTACACTCTAGACTTTACAGTCTACACTCTGCATCATGTAAAGAATGAGGATGCAAGAGAGCTACACAAGACAAGCACAAAAGCACACACAGATGGAAAGCTTCTTCTTCTTCTTCACAGAAAAGAGAGTACAAAATGACTAAGTGCTAAAGCTGAAAAGTAGCACATATGTACATGCGGTCACTAAGTGTGAACTCGCTAGAAGCGTACTAGGCTGGCACTATAAGTGTAGTCCAGCTGTAGAATCACTGGCAGAGATCCTCCGTGTCGGTCACCTAATGCGCCAGTGAGTAAATGCCGTAAGCGGCCAAGACCCGTAGTGGATGCCAGCTCAAGGTGTAGAGCTCGACATCTCAACACTCCCCCTCGAGCTCTGCATGTCGCAGAGTCCAAGCATAGTCCGGAAACGTCGAAGCTTCTCAGCTCCGAGGGCCTTGGTAAAGATATCCGCTATCTGCTCCTCTGTGCTGACGTAGACCAAGTCGATGTCGCCCGCCAACACTCGCTCTCGAACGTAGTGGTAATGGACCTCTATGTGTTTGGTCCTGGCATGGAACACTGGGTTCCTAGCCAACTGCATGCTGCTGAGGTTGTCACAATGGATGAAAATCTGCTAGTCCACCTGCACTCCCAAGTCCTCAAGTAATGTGCGTAGCCAAGCTACCTCGCACGCCGCAACTGCTGCACCTCTGTACTCGACCTCTGTGCTCGATAAAGCAACCGTAGGCTGCTTTTTGCTGCTCCAAGTAACAGCAGCACTCCCAAAAGAGAACATGAAGCCACTCGTAGATCTCCTATCAACAATGCTACCTGCCCAATCTGCATCTGTATACCCATACAATGCTAATGGTGCATCTGCTGCATAGAACAATGCGTAGTCAAGATTACCTTGCACATACCTAAGTGTGCGTCGTACTCCATCCAAATGTGGCTTCCTCGGAAGTTGCATGAACTGACTCTCCAAGCCTACTGTGTAGCTCAAGTCTGGCCTCGTGATAGTCAAGTAGATTAGACTACCCACAATCTTCCTGTACATGTTGACATCCTCAACAACATCACCCTTCTCTGCACTCAGCTTTGCATTCACATCCAAGGGAATATAAATTGGCTTACAATCAGCCATACCATACTTTGACAACATGTCCAAAGCATACTGTCTCTGTGATAGCCATACACCCTCTGGAGTCCTGATCACTTCAATGCCAAGAAAGTAGCGCAACTCGCCTAAATCTTTCATTTCAAACTCCTGTTTGAGGAGACCCTTCACATGGTCAATCTCCATAGCATTGTCACCAACAATAATAAGGTCATCTACATATATGGTAATGACCACAATCCCCACATCACTCTCACGTACATAGAGTGAATGATCAGCATGAGCTCTCCTAAAACCAATACTGACAAGATACTTGGCAATCCTGTCATACCATGCACTAGAGCCCTGCTTCAAACCATACAAAGCTTTGAGAAGTCTGCATACATAATCTGGGTAACCTGGATCGACATAACCAGGTGGCTGATCCATATACACTTCCTCTTGCAACTCACCATTCAAGAAGGCATTCTTTACATCCATTTGATGCATAATCCATCCTCTAGATGCAGCCACTGCTATGACAGCTCTCACTGTCGTCATCTTTGCCACTGGAGCAAAGGTCTCCTCATAGTCTATGCCATACGTCTGTGCATAACCCTTTGCGACCAGCCTTGCCTTGTGACGCTCAATGTTACCATCAGCCTTATGCTTGGTTTTATACACCCATTTACAGCCAATAGCTTTCTTGCCACTTGGCAATGGCACCAACTCCCATGTGTCATTTGCTTCCAATGCAGCCATCTCTTCATTCATTGCATCATCCCAATGCACATTTCCAACTGCATCCTCAAAACATGTGGGCTCCACATCCTGTATCACCTTAGCGATGTAGGCTTGGTGATGCGCTAGATACCCATCATAAGTCAATTTCTGAACTAGATTTTTGACTCTATTAGATCTGCGCGGTCCTTGGTCACTCCTTTGCCCTCTAGCATCTTCTTGTACTTTCCTTACACCAGGTGTCCTGACAGCCGGAATTCCAAATTCCTCATCAAGACTTTGTTCAGAACCATCTGAATCCATGTCTACATGTGAAAAACCTGATGATGCATCAACCATAAAGGGAGGTTCATCAACCTTTTCCTTTCCTTTTCGTGATACATTCCCTGTACCTGTTGGTGGAGTAACCTGCGTACGTAGTCTACCATTCCATGGTTTCTCAACAGAGCCACGAGAAGAGGACTCTTGTGGTCCACTCAAAACCTGTGACTGTGGCCTCACATTTTGTACAACCACATCATCTTTTACATCAGCCCCAATAGTGCCATGTGCATTACTGTACCAGCTGCTCATCTCATCAAAGACTACATCTCTGCTCACTCGTAATTCTCGTGTAGTAGGATTGTAGCACCTGTACCCCTTTTGTTCAAGGGAATATCCCAGAAGAATACATTTCTCTGCTTTATGATCCAATTTCCTACGCAACTCATCTGGTACATGCACGTAAGCTATGCAACCAAACACTTTCAAGTGTGCCAAATCAGGCTTTGTACCTGTAAACTTTTCCTCAGGTGTTACATCATGCACCACAGCTGTAGGTGTCCTGTTCATAATGTACACAGCTGTATTTACAGCTTCAACCCAGAAATGATGAGGCATGTTCTTCTCATTCATCAATGCACGTGCAACCTCTGCAATGTGCCTGTTTTTCCTTTCTGCGACCCCATTCTGCTGTGGAGTATATCTGCATGTAAACTGCCTATGTATACCATGCATTCGCAGAAAATCTGAAAAATCATTGGAGAAGTACTCTCCCCCTCCATCTGACCTCAATGTCTTGATTTGCATATCTGTCTCCTTCTCAATCATGACTTTGAAGTCTTGAAAGCGACCAAACACTTCACTTTTGTTACGCATGAAGTAGACCCATACTTTCCTTGTATGGTCATCAATGAAAGAGACATAATACCTGCAACCATGTATACTTGCAGTATCGGTTGGACCCCAAACATCTGTGTGCACCACCTCAAGTGGCTTTTTACATACATTGCGCTCATGTGGAAATGAGCCCTTTGACTGTCTTCCAAACTGGCATGCTGCACACACTTTATGCATACCATCCACCTTGAATTTGGGCAAACCTTTTACAATCTGTTTTGATTGCATGCTGCGCAATCTCTGCTCATTGACATGGCCAATGCGTTTGTGCCAAATGTCAACATCAGCCACAACACCTGTGCCCTGTGCAAATAATGCAGCTTTTACCTCAGGCATGTCTACATTCAGCGTAAACATTCTGCCCACACATTTGCCCTCTGTGATCAGCTTACAGCCATTCTGGAAATCTTCTACATAACAGCCATTTGGATTGAAGCGAACCTGCAAACCCTGCTCAACCATTTGTCCAACAAAAACAAGATTCTTTGTAATGTTTGGGACATGAAGTACATCTGCTAAGTACTTTGATTTCCCACTCTTCGTATTTAGAGGTATGTCCCCTACATGAGCAATGGGGTGAGCTGTGTCATCTCCTGTCTGCACATAGCCTGACACATCTGGTTTGCGCATATCTCTAAACCACTCTCCACGAGACGTCATGTGATTAGAGGCACCTGAATCCACATACCAAACATCATCTTGGGTGGAATTCTCTGCAGTCATTGTATTCATTACATGCTGCATAACAAACATGCGCTCGTTTTTGCTGTCATCTGCATCTCTGCTAGTAGATGCATAGTTGCCCTGTTCTCTCTTTCTACTTGCTTTTCCCTTTGGACAGTCACGTGACATGTGACCTCTTTCACCACAAGTCCAACATTCTCTACTATCTGGAGTATGTTGCTGCCTGCTTGATCCTGCACCACGACCTCTTTGACTCCCCCTGCCTTGAGACTGGTTTCCCCTGCCACCTGTATTGTTTTGATTTGATTGACCTTCCAGAAATTGGCCCCTGCAACCCCTTGGGCCTCGACCACGACCTCTACCTCTACCTCTGTTGGAGTTAGAATAGAAGGCCTGTTCAGAATTATTTCTGCCATGAGAAGAAGATGTGTCAAGGTTCTTCTCCTCAAGAATAAGCATAGAAATCAAATCTTGGAACACGGGGATGTCATCTCTTGTATTCATGGAAGACCTAAAATGTACATACTCATCTCCTAGACCATCCAAGCATGCACGGACAATGTCATCGTCTTCCACTGAGACTTTAATAGATCCAAGAGCCTCAATGATACTCTTGATCTTCAAAGCATAATCATTGATTGAGAGGTTGTTCCTCTTAACCTGATTTAGCTCCGACTTTAGTTGAAGCTTCCTGGCCTTGGTGTTCACCTCAAACACTCTGCCTAAGTTTCTCCATGCAATGGCGGGGGTTTCAGCATCCTGTAGATAGCCCATCATGCCATCTGTGATGCTCATAGACAGCCAATACATCACTTTGCTCTGGCCTTGTTGCCAGTCCCTCAAAGCTTTCCTTTGTTCTGCTGTAGCATTTGCCTCGGGAATCTCTGGTTCCTTTTCATTGTCTCCTTCTACATAGTCCCAATAACCTTTTCCTTTTAGGAAATTTGTTATTCTGAACTTCCATGCAGGGTAGTTATTTTTCTCAAGCTTCTCAGTAACAATCTGACTGAAACCGTCAGACATCTTGAAGCACTAAGACAAAATAGCTACAATCTGCAAAAACCTGCAAATCTGCTGAACCTGCTATCGTGGTTCCTGTAACGCTTTCTACACTCAACGAGTGTCCACAATCAAGCGTACATACAACCACTGTACTTGTACAGTAAATCTCTGTATACTGCACTTTGGAGACCTATTCAGAAACTTGTGCGAAAAACCCCTAAACTTGGCATCTGGTCGTGGATTGCGAACGAAGGGATTGTGATGCTCTTGCTCTCTTAGCCTCTCTTGCCTGCACCAGGCTCTGATACCATGTAAAGAATGAGGATGCAAGAGAGCTACACAAGACAAGCACAAAAGCACACAGAGATGGAAAGCTTCTTCTTCTTCTTCACAGAAAAGAGAGTACAAAATGACTAAGTGCTAAAGCTGAAAAGTAGCACATATGTACATGCGGTCACTAAGTGTGAACTCGCTAGAAGCGTACTAGGCTGGCACTATAAGTGTAGTCCAGCTGTAGAATCACTGGCAGAGATCCTCCGTGTCGGTAACCTAACGCGCCAATGAGTAAATGCCGTAAGCGGCCAAGACCCGTACTGGATGCCAGCTCAAGGTGTAGAGCTCGACATCTCAACACATCATGCACACACACACACACACACACACACACACAAAGAGAGAGAGAGAGAGAGAGAGAGAGAGAGAGAGAGAGAGAGAGAGAGAGAGTCTCCACACTATTTGGCATGGGCCTTTTCAAATGGGATCGATGGTGGGGGTCATTCGGGCCGTCAGATATGCATTATTGTAAAATCAGGTGATCGTGTAAATTTGGAGTGAAAAGTAAATTCGGGCTTGCTAGTAAATTTGGGGCAGTGCGTAAATTCAGGTCAATAGGTAAATTTGGGTCTGCACCTTGAGCCTCGAATGCACGACTTCCCCCATGCGATGCATGTGCTCTAACCACCACGCTTGCATGCGTTCACTGAAGTATGTGGCATTTCAATGCCACATATGTAAATATGGGTTGGCTAGTAAATTTGGGCCAATAGGTAAATTCAGCGCGCACTTTTGTAAATTCCGACCGCCCTGATGGCATGGCCTACAAAGCAAGCACCTCAACATTTTCACCTCCACCCTTTATCCCATTTGAGTATGAATGTGCCATATAGTGTTGAGGGGTGAGAGCCTCATAGGTTGTGTGTGAGAGAGAGAGAGAGAGAGAGAGAGAGAGAGAGAGTTCTCCTTGGACGGAAGAGAACTACCCTAGGCTAGGAAGCCACCTCACCTTAAATTGAAGGGAGCTAAGATATTTAGTATCCTTTGGACTGAAGGAAGCTGGCAAGAAAGCTCTCCTTTGGAAGCTACTTTTCTTTGGACTGAAGGAAGCTCTGGATGTCATATCATGTTACTTCGGACTAAATGGAGCTCTTTCATGTCTTATTATGTTAATATGGACTGAAGGGAGCTCTTTCATTGATGTCTTCTTATCATGTTTATTTGGATATATATATATATATATATATATATATATATATATATATATAGAGAGAGAGAGAGAGAGAGAGAGAGAGAGAGACAGAGCTTTTAGGAAAAGTAGTTGGAATGGCCATGGCGGAGCTACATATTGCGGTTGCTCTCCGCTCCAAAGAGGTTGTGCTCTTGCAATACGTAGAAGTTGAACATGCTGTTGCTGCTGATTATGAAGATGGGGAGGAAATCCAAATCTCGACCCTGAGCAGCTTGGATGAGAAAGCAAAAGAACAACTTGTAACAAGCAGGATCGTGAAGTTGGTCTTTGTCCATCCCTTGGCTGTTTGGGGCGGGGTGAGCGTCGTCTCTGGGAGGTAGTGGTGGCATGCAACTGGGCTGATGATGATGGAGTGGATGCTGGACTAGTGGACTCATTCATCAAACTAGTTGAAGATTCTCGGAGAAACGTTGTTGATTCCCTTATTCCTGTGAGAAGGAGGAGGACTCACTGAGAGAGAGAGAGAGAGAGAGAGAGAGAGAGAGAGAGAGAGAGAGAGAGAGAGAGAGAACACGTAGAGGCATGGGCAAGTAGGCGAGAATGGGGTGATTGTATTAGGTATCGAGAGATCTATTATATACAATTGCATGGTAGTTACAAGGGAGCTACAAGCCCGCGAGATATCTTGGGATGCGGGCCGTTGTGCCTACTAGGATGCTAAGTAGGATCGAGGATGTGGATTATTATGCCCACACGCTTTCGTAAGACACATCGTCCATACAGAGAGAGGCATGCATGTGCGTAGTGTATGCTTTGGGTTTGTACAATCATGCTCATGCAAACTTACATGAAATGAATTCATGACAAGGCTAGAAATTGAATCAGCCGGGGTTGATGGTTGCCTTAATTAGTAGTGATTTCTTCAGCTCAGATGTTTTCTCTACACGAGCTTTGAAAGGCTTTATCTGGTCAGCAACATGTATGCTTTCATTTCGCTTGAGGGGGCGAACATGTGGTATTCAAGCTCTTGAAAGCATACATGTTGCGGACCAGATACATCCTTTCAAAGCTCCTGTAGAGCGAAGTTCTGAGGTGAAGACATCACTACTAATGAAGGCAACCATTGACCCAAGCTGATTCAATTTCCAGCCTTGTCATGAATTCATTTCATGTAGGTTTGCATGAGCATGATTGTACAAACCAAAGCATACACTACGCACATGCATGCCTCTGTATGGATGTGTCTTACAGAGGCGTGTGGGAATAATAATCCACATCATCCATCCTAGTCAACATCCTGGTAGGCACGACGGCCTGCCAATGGGTAAAAGATGGAATTGATGCTCAAGAGGAAGGGCTACAGCCATGTAAGCATCAAGTAGATCCAATTTCAAAATTTGGTTTGAAGAGGTATTCAAGATAGTTTCAAACAAGGCAAGAGTGTGGATTTGGTCAAATCCTTGGAAGGGTAGCTAACACCGCTAACACCGCTTGATGCAGGTGGGTCACCCCAAAGCGGGTCTTCGCTTTTGGCAGGACTTGTGAGCTTGCTTCATATTTGGGCTACCTGCAGGACCCATTTGCTGAAGAGGGTTGTATGATGCAGAATTGCATATTTGGAAAGATGGCCAGGCTGTATTCTCGCAGGCAATTGCTGCAGAGGAATGTGCCTCATGATCAAGTTCAACAACTTGAGATTTGACCTGCCTCAGACGACCTTCAACAGCATGTGCATGGCTCAGGCAACTTGAGGCATGTAGTTGGTTGCTACACCAATATTAGCAAGATTGGAAACATGCCATGCCTTGGTGGATTGAACCACATGAGGAGTAGTCAGGTTGGCAAGAAGGGCCTAAGTAGTAGTGGCGCCAACAAGTGGAGGTGCGGCATTGCATGTTGAATGTCTGGCTTCAAGAGGCCGCCAAGCTTTGCTAGCTAAAACCAGGGAGTTGAAGGCAGCAAGGGGCTGCACTGTTTGAGGATACAAGGGCTCGCCAAGCTGGAAATCACTCTCCTTGTTGGCGCCGATTGAGTGGAGGGCCTCAAGCTTGGAGGCGGCACCAACAGCAGGTAGTGAAGCACCAACTCCGTCTGCAGCTAGGTGGACCTCCACTCGATGTTTGGCTGCAGGGAATGCATCATGGGCCGCGGTAGCTTCGGCAGGGGTGATAGCACCAACGGCAGTAGTAGCATCGGATACTGCAGTAGGGTCGGCTTTTGCAGGGGTCGCGGCCACATCTGCTGCAACAAGGGTTGCAGTACCATTGTCTGCAAATAGGGCTGCAGTACATCAGCCTCTTGTACTTCATTGTGACAACATGTCCGCCACAATGCTTGCAAAGAATCTTAAACACTCAGAAAAGACAAAGCACATAGCGATGAAGCCACAGTTCATCAGGGAGCTCATTCAAGAAGGCAGCATCGAGCTCTCCCATGTTCGTACAGAACAACGCTCGGCAGATTTGCTAACCAAGTCAATCCCATAGGCTAAACATCGTGAAAGCTGCCAGCAGCTTGGCTTAAAACCACTGAATGGGAATTATAAACTTAGGTTAATAAGTTAATAAATTAAGCCGCCCTACTTTAGTTTCCCAAGAACCTCCCTGGACATTCAGTTTCCTTGTAACTGATGGGCAACCACCACTCTGATGTACGATTTAAACTGCCCTTGCCAAGCGTAATATGAATCTCATTCTTGCCTCTCTCACGAGTCGCTCAGTGTGTGCGTGCATGTTTCTCAACAATTGCCATGCCTATATTGCAATATCCCTCGCCTAGCTCGCGACTACTTCAGGCCTTTCCTCGTGGTCACTGCTCATGATCCCAAGCCTGCATGGAGAAGAAGACGCTGCTGCAAATGCTCCAGACAGGCCAGCCACGTCGCACTCAACAGCTGCCCATCCAGCTGACTTCCACGCTGCAGACAGAGGTGTCGTCGCACCAGTGAATGACGTCCTGCAACCCAATCGGCCGTTGCCAACACTACTGCAGAAAAGGTGGCTTGCACTCCTGCTGGAGAAGAAGACGCTGCTCATACTTCTGCTGCAGACGACGTTGCAACTCCTGCCGCAGATGTCGCCTACTGCAACATTGCAGCCCTATTTGCAGACAATGCTACTGCAACCCTTGTTGCGGCAGATGTGGCCGCAACCCCTGCAGAAGCCGACCCTACTGCAGCATCCGAAGCTCCTACTGCCGTTGGTGCTACCACCCCTGCCGAAGCTACCGCCCATGATGCATTCCCTGCAGCCAAACATCGTGCTGCTTTCAATTCAGTTGTGACTGACGCCACCCTTGAGGCCAAGACAGACGTCCACCTAGCTGCAGACGGAGTTGGTGCTTCACCACCTGCTGTTGGTGCCGCCTCCAAGCTTGAGGCCCTCCACTCAATCGGCGCCAACAAGGAGAGTGATTTCCAGCTTGGCGAGCCCTTGTATCCTCAAACAGTGCAGCCCCTTGCTGCCTTCAACTCCCTGGTTTTAGCTAGCAAAGCTTGGCGGCCTCTTGAAGCCAGACATTCAACATGCAATGCCGCACCTCCACTTGTTGGCGCCACTACTACTTAGGCCCTTCTTGCCAACCTGACTACTCCTCATGTGGTTCAATCCACCAAGGCATGGCATGTTTCAAGCGCTGCCCAGCCATGCACCTGTTCCCAATCTTGCTAAATACATTGGTGTAGCAACCAACTACATGCCTCAAGTTGCCTGCTCCATGCACATGCTGTTGAAGATCGTCTGAGGCAGGTCAAATCTCAAGTTGTTGAACTTGATCATGAGGCACACTCCTCTGTAGCAATTGCCTGCGAGAATACAGCCTGGCCATCTTTCCAAATATGCAATTCTGCATCATACAACCCTCTTCAGAAAATGGGTCCTGCAGGTAGCCCAAATATGAAGCAAGCTCACAAGTCCTGCCAAAAGCGCAGACCCACTTCGGCGGTGACCCACCTCGCGAAGGCTAATGCATCAAGAGGTGTTAATTAGCTACCCTTCCAAGGATTTGACCAAATCCACACTCTTG
Organism: Adiantum capillus-veneris; assembly: GCF_014529385.1. Lineage (NCBI taxonomy): Eukaryota > Viridiplantae > Streptophyta > Polypodiopsida > Polypodiales > Pteridaceae > Adiantum > Adiantum capillus-veneris. Next base: position 45,963,734 of record NC_140947.1, read on the forward strand.
CCTCTGTTTGAAAGTACCTTGAATACCTCTTCAAACCAAATTTTGAAATTGGATGTACTTGATGCTTACAATATGGCTGTAGCCCTTCCTCTTGAGCATCAATTCCATCTTTTACCCATTGCAGGCCGTTGTGCCTACCAGGATGTTGAGTAGGATGGATGGTGTGGATTATTATTCCCCACGCCTCTGTAAGACACATCCATACAGCGGCATGCATGTGCGTAGTGTATGCTTTGGTTTGTACAATCATGCTCATGCAAACCTACATGAAATGAATTCATGACAAGGCTGGAAATTGAATCAGCTTGGGTCAATGGTTGCCTTCATTAGTAGTGATGTCTTCACCTCAGAACTTCGCTCTACAGGAGCTTTGAAAGGATGTATCTGGTCCGCAACATGTATGCTTTCAAGAGTTTGAATACCACATGTTCGCCCCCTCAAGCGAAATGAAAGCATACATGTTGCGGACTAGATAAAGCCTTTCAAAGCTCGTGTAGAGAGAACATCTGAGTTGAAGAAATCACTACTAATGAAGGCAACCATCAACCCCGGTTGATTCAATTTCCATCCTTGTCATGAATTCATTTCATGTAGGCTTGCATGAGCATGATTGTACAAACCCAAAACATACACTACTCACATGCATGCCTCTCTCTGTATGGACGGTGTGTCTTATGAAAGCGTGTGGGAATAATTATCCACATCACCGATCCTACTTAGCATCCTAGTAGGCACAACGGCCCGCATCCCAAGATATCTCACGGGCTTGTAGCTCCCTTATAACTACCATGCAATTGTATATAAAATATCTCTCGGTACCTAATACAATCACCCCATTCTCGCCTACTTGCCCACGCCTCTACGTGCTCTCTCTCTCTCTCTCTCTCTCTCTCTCTCTCTCTCTCTCTCTCTCTCTCTCTCTCTCTCTATTCCAAATTAACATGATAAGAAGACATCAATGAAAGAGCTCCCTTCAGTCCATATTAACATAATAAGACATCAATGAAAGAGCTTCATTTAGTCCGAAGTAACATGATATGACATCCGGAGCTTCCCTTAGTCCAAAGAAAAGTAGCTTCCAAAGGAGAGCTTTCTTGCTAGCTTCCTTCAGTCCAAAGGATACTAAATATCTTAGCTCCCTTCAATTTAAGGTGAGGTGGCTTCCTAGCCTAGGGTAGTTCTCTTCCGTCCAAGGAGAACTCTGTGTGTGTGTGTGTGTGTGTGTGTGTGTGTGTCTCTCTCTCTCTCTCTCTCTCTCTCTCTCTCTCTCTCTCTCTCTCACACACACACACACACACTCTCTCTTGCAACCTATGAGGCTCTCACCTCTCAACACTATATGGCACATTCATATTCAAATGGGATAAAGGGTGGAGGTGAAAATGTTGAGGTGCTTGCTTTGTGGGCCATGCTATCAGGGCGGCCAAAATTTACAAAGTGCGCGCTGTGAATTTACCTACTGACCCAAATTTACTAGCCAACCCGTATTTACATATGTGGCATTGAAATGCCACATACTTCAGTGAACGCATGCAGACGTGGTGGTTAGAGCACATGCATCGCATGGGGGAAGTCGTGCGTTCGAGGCTCAAGGTGCAGACCCGAATTTACGTACTAGCCTGAATTTATGCACTGCCCCAAATTTACTAGCAAGCCAGAAGTTACTTTTCACTCCAAATTTACACGATCACCTGAGTTTACAATAATGCATATCTGACGGCCCGAATGACCCCCACCATCGATCCCATTTGAAAAGGCCCGTGCCAAATAGTGTGGAGACTCTCACCCAACAGACCATCTCTCTCTCTCTCTTTCTCTCTCTCTCTCTCTCTCTCTCTCTCTCTCTCTCTCTCTCTCTCTCTCTCTCTCTCTCTCTCTCTCTCTCTTTGTGTGTGTGTGTGTGTGCGTGATGCAGAGTGTAGACTGTAGAGTCTAGAGTGTAGACTCTTCTCCACGACTCCGGCTAGCTTGGTCCTCGTACTAGGTGGGCTCTAAAGAGTATAGGACCTAGGCTTTAAATAGCTATGCAATGAAGGATCTTTTGTTTTTGAAGAGGTAAAACTGTATTAAGAGAAAAACTAAAAGAAAATTAGAAAGAACCCTCAAAAAGGGGGAGGGTTGGCCCCAAACTGTCCACATTACAGGGTATCTCTCATACATAGCCTAGCAACTGAATAGAATTTAGGGATACATGATGTCCACTATTTCCAATGAATTGGAGAGTAGTGACAAATTGAGAATCAAGAGGGGCATGTTTTATACATTTTCATAGCTTATGGGTTGTGACACTCATGTCATGTTTGAGAAATTTGAAGGGGAAGGTAGAAGCTTGACCAAAGACCTTTGCATTCCGACCAACCATATATACCACAAGATACTTCCCCTCTACATATTCCATAAAGGTACATCGAGACCTCTACAAACTCCTAGCAAAGATCTTTGAAGTTGAGGGGATTCAAATTGACTTGAGCAGTCACCTGTTGTACATATGTAAGGACAATTTTATTTTTTTCACATTTAAAAAATAAATGTGTCCAATATTCTATACATTTTCCATATCTGCAGGAAGTCTTGCCATTGCTGACTCCTACTCTGGCTGCTTTTTCTCCACTCCATATGCTCTGGTGAATGAGAATCCACAAGAGGGTGCTATGTCTGCTGGCAGTTGATACGCTTAGATACATTTAAATATATAAGTCCATTGTTTATTGCTCCAAGATAGTTTCCATTTCTTGTTAAGTTTCTTCTTAAGCTCCTCTTCTACTCCTCCCTGGTCTTTATATTGGTTGTGAATTTTTGAGGCTAAGAGTCTCAATTAACCAGCAAGGAAGTGTACCTTTAAGGGCATGTGTTTGGAGATTTTTTCCAATCTGGCCAAGCACCATGTGGCATCCCTATGAGAGATATTGTATTCTTCTTCCAAAACAGTAGCTTCTTTTGGTTAACCTCCTAAGATTAGATCCCTCCATCTTTTAAGTCCAGCTTTGAAACACACGTGAGCTCTCCTAGACATGCCTTCTTTGAGTAGATCTGCAAAATGACCAAACCAAAGAGAATCATCCCAAAAACATGAGATATTATCCTTTTCTTGGGGGTCCAACTAGCTTTGATTGAGTTCCACATATTGATCATCATCTTTGAGCCTATAGGAATAACCGAGATAGGTGAGATTAGAATATCTCTTAATTCTAAATTGGACCATGCCTTGTAGTTTGCGGCTTGAATTTCTTTAAATATCTCAAGAGAAGTAGGGCCCAAAAGTCATGAGAGGTTGCAGCCCTCATGATCCATTTGCCTGCCATTTTGATGGCCAGAAGCTCCAAATTAAAGTCCCACTCCACCTTTGTCTTTAGGCAAGCAACATATATCCCAAGAGACTTTGAGGATTCTTGTGTGGTTTTCATTACCTCCCCAAAGAAAATTCCTTGCCAAGCTTAAGGCGTGTTTGAGTTGGTACTTGGCTGGAGACCAACATGACAGAAAGTATATGAGAGAGGGTAAAATATAGTGGTTAAGTACAAAATCCCTTGAGGAGATGGAGGACATGTATGTTTTCCACTTGATAACTTTTTGTCTAAATTTGTTCATCACCCACTCCCATCTTTGAGAGAAAGTGACCTTGAAGCCCATTGGGATGCCTAGCAATCTGAAGATTTTTCTGCAACAATTATTTGAGGTGTGGGACCTAAAGGTTTATATCCAGTTTTGGTATGATTGATTGCAGAGCCACTGGCCAAGTAGAATATGTTAAGACATTCCCAAAACTTCTCAAGTGACTGACTGTTATTAAACAGAATGGAATTGGTATCATTTGCAAACTGTTGGAGTACAAGATCTTTAGCTACACCTGGTATTTGAATTCCCTGTAAACTGCCACAACTAATAGCATCTTGGATTAACCAGCCCAAAGCATCTGAACATGTAGCATATAACAGAGGGGCAATTGGACAACCTTGCCTGATAGGTCTTCTTAGAAGGAAAGGGTCAGTCAGATCCCCATTAACATATATTTTGACAAAGGCATTGCCAAACAAATGTGTACATACTTTATGAAAAATTTCCCAAATCCAATGTGATGCAAAGATTGGAATATAAAATCCCATTCTATTCTATCATATGCTTTATCAAAGTTTGTTTTAAAGAAGAAAAATTCTTACGCGCTTTCCTGTGCATAGTCCATAGCTTCCCACAAGGAAATTATTGCATCCAAAATAAATTTGCCCCTAAATTAGGAGCATATACAAAAACTACTGTATAACTGAATGGGCTATCCAAGGAAATTACTCACCAAATGGTTGTATTTTATTGAGATACCAATAGCAGTCCCACCTCTACCTGGATTGTGATTAGTAGTAAGCCATTCGTAATTTGAGCCCAGTCTTTGCAAGTTAGAGCGAAGTGAGTTGCCTTCTGTTTTAATTTCCTACAGGCATATAAAATAAGGTTTGACATTAGAATCAACCAACCAATTCTTTATGGCTTGTGCTCTGAAGGGGCCAGTCATCCCTTTATAGTTCATTGTGATATCTTTAACAAATGGACACTTTTTACTAGATTTAGAAGTTTTATCCATAGAGACTAAGATCCTTGCTGGATCCTTTGAAGGCTCCTTTTTTACTAGGAGGGTATAGATATAGAGAGTCTTTCCTCCTTTTCTTGAGTCATGTAGATGTCCATTGAACTGTCAAGGTCCTCTAGGAGTTGATGTCATAAAATCTAATATCTAACCAACCCAAATGATTTTCTCATACTAAATTGATCACTTAATGTGGGAGAATAAACGAGAACAAGTGTTAAGATATAGATATGTGCTTATAGATCTATCTCAACATGGGGCCAATGGTAAAGGGGCCCAAAAGGGAGATGGTCTATCAAAGAGCAAGGCTAACCAATGGAGCATAAGACCTTAGGGTTAGCTTCATTGAAGACCTCCAATAAATGTGTGTAAAAGTCCTTTGACCTTAGGTAAGCTAGGGCTGAGCTTGAGGTGGGAACCCGGCCCAAGCTCGAGGTGCTTGTCCTGCTTGAGGTGCTTGTCGTGCTTGAGGTGTTTGTCATGCTTGAGGTGCTTGATTAAGAGACTTGAGGTGCTTGACTGGCTCCATGCTTGAGGTGCTTGACTTGCTGCATGATTAAGGTACTTGAGGTGCCTTGAGAAGCTTGCCGGAGATGCTTGTGGGAACACCCCCTAGTTCAAGTGCTTTGTCATGCTTGGTGAGTAAGGTGCTTGATCACCTAAAGTCAAAAGCATTCCTACAAGAGGGGGGGCGAGCCCTTTTCCTAGGGGCTAGAGAGAGAACACCCACTCACACACACAAGGGAAGCCTCAACTTGAAGAGGTAGCAAGGACACATGTCAGGCCCCTACCCATGTTACCTTCATGTGTTGCTTGAAGCCTATTGGCTAAGCTTCAAAGGGGTCCAATGATGAATTACTTGAATTATCTAATTGATTTTGCATTTATCAAGTCCTCTCTCTCAAAGGGGAAAGGGGGACACTTGTCCCAAGGCTACCCATGTTGCTTGTAATGGCTCTTGCTTGTGATTGGCTAGGCCTGGGAGGGTCCAATGAGCTTCAAGCATGAGCTACAAGGGGGGGTCGACCCAAGCTAGCTAGGGGCTTGCTTGAGGGGTATACTCACCCACACACACTCAAAAGCACTCTCATTGTGTGCTATGCAAAGTGCAAGAGCTCCCTCTCCAAGCAAGTAGAGGTTGAGAGCCTACACCAACACTCTTGGCTATGGAGTGCAAATCCAACCAAGAGCCATGCTTCAATGCTTGATCTTGTCATCTCCTTCAGCTTCTTCATTACTATGCTATTATGTATGCTAGCAACAAGAGTATGATAAGTGAGGAACTGGTTCTTTCTCCTATGAAATGTTTCTTCTTCCTCTTCCCTACCCTCATTCCCTGCTAGCTCTCTCCACCTTCGAATGTGTTTGAGGTCTTGGGACTGAGGCTTGGGACAATTAAAGCTTTCTTCCCGTTCATGTTATGCTATGATTGTGATGCATGAAGCTTTCCATCTTCATTGCATCACCTAGGTCACAAGGAACACAAAGAATGTATTGTAACAAGTCTCTCTTAATGGGAGAAATCATAATACAAATGCCTATTGGAGGGGGGACCGGCTCCACATAAATCCGGTCCTCAACTGTTGTCATGTTCTCTAAACTCTCTCTCTTGCAAAAGTATTGTCTATGCCAAGTTAACTAATTGCTATGATTATGTTGCTATCTTCAATTATGTCAACCCGCTATGCTCACAAAGTTATTTCTCGAAAGTATTCTCATTAATTTCCGCTATTCTCAAGTTGAATAGGCTAATTCCATTACAGTTGAGACTTGTTGTAGTTATCCTAAACTTGCAGTTGTGCTTCAAAGATTGCATCTTCTGAGGTTTGTTATTGATTGAGCAAGGTGCTAGGAATATTTTCATCTTCCCCATCGAAGGAAGAAACAGAAGAGAGTCCTCTCGTTTTTTCCAATGGACTCAAAGGGGCTTTGCTGTCCTTAGCTAGCTAATTATCCCCTTCCGTGTTGGAGACTAGGGTTTGGACCTTTTCTGACTCATTAGCTTATTGCTCCATGCAATGTTCTTCTTCTTAAAAAGCAGGGTCAGTTTTGTCATAATCATAAGGATCAAACCCTTATTGTAAGGTCTCCACCTTCCTAATAGCCACGAATAAACTCAAAGCTTAAGGATATAGCTTTGGTCATACCATCAGGTAAAAACACTATCTCAAAAGAAATAAAGAATGGTATTTTTAGAATCTTAAGCACAACAAACCCCGGGCTAGGAATTTTCATAATTAAAATCAGAGAAAAACGAACCCCGCTAGTTCCACCAGAAGGTTTAATATAAATTAAATTGTTAAGAAAAATTGGATGGTTGCAGTAATCATTTAAGCATGGACTTTTACTAAGGGTTCCCATATATTTACCCCAGATTTTTATAAAATTAGCAAAAAATAACAAAAAAATTTAGCAGGGTTGATTTTTTAAGTCAGGCGGGCTGTGGGAGGAGGTTGCAAGACCTGTCAGGGACAGGATTAGCAGCAGATGGCACCTTCTTGAGCTTGGGGGCTTCTTGAGCTACAAGTAGCTATCTGTTCCAGCCAGGGAATGTCTAGAAGGCCTAGAAAAAGTATAAATACAGCCCTAGGTCTCTCATTCTAACTCAGACTCGGAGTCCTGGTCATTTCTCTCTCACCTGGAGAGAAATCTACTCAAAAATCACTAGAGAGCAAAAACTCTAGCTGATTATCCACGGTAATTAGCTTAATCCCTTTTTAATTAGAAAAATTATGCTAATTTATCTCTTTTTTCTTAATTAATTTAATTAATTAAGAAGATTAAACTTATTTACAATCTAAATTACTCTCTTAATTCTTAATGTTCTATTGATTACTTAGATTAAGATTAGAGATATTAATCTAATTAATTATTAAGCCATATTAGGTTGAAATTAATCTTTTTGGTCTTAAATTAAGGATAATTATACTAATTAAACTTATATTAGAATAAGATAATTATCAAAGCTAGATTAAATTGTCAAGAAGCTAGGAAATTATCACTTATATTTTTATTAGGTTCTGTAATTAATTGGGCAAAAATTAGTTATTTTATATCAAAAAACTAATAAGAAACCTACTTAACTCGCTCAAATATTCTTACATTAATTATTATAATTAGTAAATACTATTAGGAACATGGGGTAAATTACTCATTAATAGATAACTAATCTAAGTATTTAATTAAGCTAAAATTAGCTCTTTTTAGCTAAAACTTAAAGGGGGAAATCAATAAATCATGTTTGATAATTAGGTGCTATTTATCAAAGCGAGTTTACATTAAAAAAAAGGCATGATAATTATCTTAAGCTCAAAAAATTAACATAGCTATTTATCTAATCCAAATCAGACTAATTTTAGTTAAAAATTAAAGGGGGAAATTATTAAATCATGATAGATAATTAGGTGCTATTTATCAGAGCTAGTTTACATGATAAAGAAATTGTGATAATTATGTTTAAGTTATAAAATTAATATATCTATTTATCTAAGTCAAATTAGACTAATTATAGCTAAAAAGTAAAGAGGGAAATTAGTAAATCATGTTAGATAATTAAGTGCTATTTATCAGAGCTAGTCTATATAATAAAAAAGGCAAGATAATTATCTTAAGTTTAGAAAATTAATATAGCTACTTATCAAAGTCAAATTAGACTAATTCTAGCTGAAAATTAAAGGGGGAGAAATCATGTTAAATTTCACTAATTTCTTGCTGAAAAAGAAAGGAAAAAATTATATAATTAAGTTGGAAAATTAAAAGATAATTACCAAAGATCGGAAATATCATAATTAATTGTGATAATTATACCATAGTTCATTAATCAATTTAGGAAATTATAATTGACCAAAACTCCTATTTTTAGCTAAAGATTAATTAAAATAAATAGACTTTGCGGTAAAAAGTTTCTTAAAAAATTATAGTAAGTGTAAACCAGTGATATAAAGTTGAGGAAATAGAATAAATATTAAGCTCAAAATAAACAGATTCCAAGTTTAAAATTTGATGGGGAAATTAAAAAGAGAGCTTTGGAAAAAATTATCATTTCTATATAGAAAATAATGAATTACTAGGTCAAGAATTTATCAATTAAGACTATAAATTTAACCTTGATTGAGTTAAGATTGAATACAAAGGTTAAGCCTAGCTTCCAAATAATTTACCTAATGATTAGACGTCTTTTTTATAAGGATAAGAAGTTATGGAACCTAAAAGGACCCGAGAAAATTCTACATCTAGTGATGAGGGCGGAGCTCCAAAAAGAACTAGAGCATCACAGGACAACAAAGCCGGGCCTCGTAGTAGACCAACTGATGAGAGTGTATAGGCTCGATGCTACAACAAATTCCAGATCAGTCCCAGGTGATTCTTTGCTATAATTAAGTTTAGTTAATTTAAGTTTTTCTTTAATTATTAACATTGCATACGTAAAGAGGGAGTAAGGAATTAGGAAAAGTAAAATTGTCCAAAACAGAAGACTTCTTCCAACAAACCCACAAGCACTTGTTTGTAAATTAGGAAGGAAATGTTTGAGATAAGGCTGGTTAACTTAGAAAAGAATGATTGGTCATCCTTAAGACAGTTGTCTTAAGATACGTCTGATTTCTTGGAATATTTTCACTTCAAGTGATGAGTAATGATGTTTGGTTAGCCACTGATAAGTTTGCTTTCCCCATGTACGTGGAGTATGTACCTCCTACATGTGTATGTTTTTGGATACTACTTAGGATATCGTTTTTATCCTAGGGGAACCTCAAGGTTGTATGGGCAACTAGTACTGACGCATGGGTGTCCCAAAATTTTGGGTGATGGGGTTCCACCCTGTTTATAAATAAGGAAAGTATTATTTGTTCACCCATGTATAGGTGTGCTTGAGACAAGTGGACACTACAAGCGGTCACTTAAATTGCGGCGCCACATTATTAGCATCACTGGCGGGCGTCGGTATATGTGTGTGTATACATGGAGGGAGATAAAGTTTTTGAAAAAATTGATTTTCAAATTTTCGACGCCTGTTCCGGCACATGTTTCGATGTCAACGCGCATGCACTTTTCAACGCTTGCTCTGTTGGGGGTCCCATCATTGTAATAGCTCCAATGACCAACAAAATTATCAATCCGAAGGGATGAGCTACCCAGATAGGGCATGCAAACACTCACACGGTAAGTGAGCTAATCATGGCAACACAAATGGTTAACTCTAGGAGGTGAGCTTCTCGGCCTATGGAAGAGCGAAGCCGCAATGAAGAGAAATCTCCATATCCACTTCTCTTCACCTCTAATCAACCCAATCACACACACTACGATTGCAAGACGCACACAACACTAATCCTATCAGGCAACACACTAATCACAAGCACACACACATAGATCTATCGAGCACCAAACTCCAATCAAATCTACATGCACACACAAGCAAAAGAGGGCAATCACATAAGATTAGAGAGGGATTAACCACTAATTAGTTAGAATCTAGTTAATCTAAGCATCATAGGCAATCATAAGAAGTAAGAGAGAGGCATAGTGAGAGAGAATGAATCATTGATTAGTGTGAATCAAGTCTCATCAGCAAGGAGAAGTTCAAGGACTCCATAGCCACACACCTCAAGAGCTCTCACCAAAGAGTGCTCTCAAAATGACATGCGAACCCTAATTAATTTCTTTTACACACTGCCTTATGTACCTAGGGTAAAAATACGCAATGTTCGACCGTCCAAGGCCTTTAGGACTCACCACTTACTAAATCTGCAACCTTTCGTACCTCTTCTATCTTTATCAGCTTCTGTTAACTGACGTTGACTCAGTTAACATTCCCTGCTTCCTATTTTAGTGCCCGTCCTTGGGCACTGTTGAAAAATGTCCATGGAGGCTGTGGAAGGTTTTTCATTGGTGGTTGATGGGCTGATTGTCTTCATTGGTTGTTGAATTTGTTGATGAGGTTCACTTTGCTGCAGCATCTTCATTGGTCCGAATATGTCTGAGATGATAGATGATATTGCGTTTGTCCGTTGTAATAACATAATCATGAGGCTGATGTTTATTTATGAAAAGTATGTACAAGGGAAGTAGAATGATGAGGTTCTAAATTAGGGTCTAATACCTCGATGACCAAAGGGAAACAACCCAGTGGGAAAAAAGTGCCTTTGGGATATGCACATTACTGGAGTACTTATTTGCATGGAAAATATCAATAAAGTACTGAAGGGATTATTTGCTAATAGATATGGAACTAAAAAGGCAGCAAATATGAGAGGGTAGCATGATGGAACATTGGTTTGCCTATTATAGTCCACTCAAGGTGCATAGGTGGAAGGAAAAAAGAGTGTCTAATGCATATGTCCAATGATGGGACATCCTATTTATGCATACACAGAAATGCATGGAAAACAATCTCTTGTGCAAGAAAGATTCTGAGGGTCCTTCAGAAAGATGGTGTAGCTATAAAAGCATATGATCTGGCTTTGCAAGTTGGCACCCCTTTAAGAATAGTTTGGTTGACGAGGATATGTGCTCTCATCTTACTGTGCACTGTGCGTGAGTGTTGGACTCTACGATACTCCACCAATTGTAAGTTAATAGACTTTGACTTTTATGCTCATCTCATCTACCATGAGCAACATGACTTTAGATATGCTCAACTCTTCTAGCTTGAGCACGTAAGCCTAATAACTACGACTCTTAGCACAAAGTTTAATATGAATTGAAGCTTTGGGACTAATGTCTTGCTCATTTTATGGCTCACCAGCGGGCTCTGACTATGCCAAAGAGTGTTTTTTGCACCTTGGAGACTTGAATTTTTACAATCTTGAGCTTACTACGAACATTTCTTCACGTAAAAGTAAGCATGAATCCTCAAAAAGAGGATTAGTGAAGGACCAAGTTGGCATTGAATGTTTCTTTTGCCATACCTATTTTATCATCTTTGAATTTTCATTTGCGTTGGTTGGGTCGTCCTTCTTTGACTGTGAAGACTCCATTAACTGTTTGATTTTCCAAATAGGCTTGTTGATAGGAGTCTTTGATGTTGTTGTAGGCCTTTGTTGGCAGTAGTCATCTGGCTTCTAACTAGGAGCATTGGAAGACTTAGGAATACAAATCTCTTGATGACCTTTGTGACTCCATTGTTGACTTTGCTTTGTTCTAGTTCTTGAGATCTTCCTGCAGGTCTGGTGTAGTTGCAGTTGGCTTGCAATTGAGTGGTAGCCAAATCTTTGTATATCCTTTGTAGAATCCTTGTCCAAGAGGAACACTGAATCCTCTTGAAGGTTGTGGTTGACTTTAGCATCTTTTGTTGTGGTTCTGTTGTATAGATGCTTCGTAGGTATCCTAGGATATTTTCGAGGTTGCTACCTTGTGGGCCTTCTTTTTTGGGAGGGTCCTGCCTTGACTTCATATGCTCTTACCTGGGGTTTTGGTACCCATATTTGTTTGTTACCTCCATAGTACTCCTGTTCCTTTAAGATCTATTGTGATGCTATCCATCCCGTGTGTTTGTGTTTCTGTGTTGATTGCTATCTTTAATCCAAACTGGATCATTGACTTTGACTAAACTGCTAAAAAAAAACACTTGCTTGACTTTCCTTTGCTTTCTTAAGTACTTTGGCTGAAATATCTTTGATTTTCTAGGTGTCTCCTTAGAGGTTTCAGTTGGGTCACCAATTGACTTGAAATTTTGAAACCTTGAGTTGCTTAAAGAAGCTGATCCATGAGGGTTCTTTGATGTAGAGGCATATGTTGTCACACCTTTTGTGCTAATCGATGGAAGGTCCACTTTAGCTTTACCTTTGTCTGCAAGATTTTTCTTCAATCCTTGTGATTTTTGCAACTCTGAATCTGGAATTTTTGGTTCTATTGAAGATCTCTATCCAGCTTTTGCCATGGTCTCACCTTGATCTAATTTTGTCTCTATGGATGGTAGCTTGAGACTTTTTGTTGCAATCTGATATAAAATAGTTGATTCTGCTGGTAATGACTGATTGATCTTTGGACTCCCTATTGCTTCCTAGTTGTCTGCAACCCCGTTCTTCTTAACTTCTCGCTTTGGTGGTTTTCTTTCCTCAGTAACTATTGTGGTTGCCCTTTGTTCTGTGTGATATGCACTTGCTATTGCTTGATTTTCTTTAAATCCTTCTGAAGTTCTATTTGATGGAGATGAATCATCTTCAATAAGCTTTTCTTTGATATAAGTCTCCATTTTAGATATGCTTAAGGACCTTGTGCTGTCGTCTGCGGGTGACCAATCTTGGTCTTCATTCTTTGTTGCCTCTGAAGACTGCATCTTCATTGAATTCTGTATCTCTAGGACCTTTTGGGCCATTGGAATTCCCATTATGATGTCTTTTGGCATAGCCTTTGTTGTGATCACACGAAATTGAACTATGATGATCTGTGAACTTAATTCAATGGTGGTGGAGATGATTCCCTAGCATTTTGCTCGTTTGTTTCTTGATATGCTCACAAATTCAGGAGCATCTTCCAACTATGAAAAGACATGAGGTTCTTGTCTAACTGAAAATCTAGCTTTACTTCTCTTGACAACTTTTCTTCGTTTTCACCAACTATGTTGCACTTGATCTTCTCGGGATTTGTATCCGAATTGACTGCTTTTGCTATGGCAATGTCCTTTCGTTGAAATTTATCTGCATTTTTTTTGCTCTGATCACCTGCTTCAATTGATGTTGACTCCATTGGATGTAATACTGCACCTTTTGTTTGCAATTGTTGAGCATTGTCCTCTTGCATTTGGGTAACCCTTCATCTTAATAGATCCACTGTACTTTCTGGAAGAATCTGTCTCTTTGGAGGAGATTTTGGTGGTGACCTTTGTGTAGCATTCTGGACTTTAGCTCCCATTGAATTTGACTTTTGTGCCACCTGTTTTGTCAGCTTGAGGCTTTGCATCATCTTCAGATAGTCTTTGACTTCATTCGGGACATTCGTAGGGGTTTGTACAAGGTTTTGATCTTAATGTTGATGTTCGTTACCATGTGCATCTTGATATGCATATGTGAGCTTGATCACATGTAACCGTTTGGACACTATGGGCTTTGTTGGCTTTTGAGTCTGGCTTGTGGAGATTAGCTGAAACTTTTTTCCTTGATGATCTTCATAGAGGCATTTGTCTGTTGATTCTGTTGGAATATGGGTCAATTGGAAACCTTCAGCAACCCTATGAGCTTTCAATGGTTTGTGCTTTGAAGAGGTCTGTTGGCTAGAAGCTCTAGGGCTTCTAATTGGTGTAGAATTTCCTGGCACATAAGTCGAGCTTGATGGATTTACGGCTCCCCCCTTACTAGGGTGATCACTATAGCCTGCTTCATTGTAAGAGTTCAAAATTGTTTGGCTATGTTTTATTCTCACCTTCTGGGATTGTGAAGGTACACTTTGGGTAGCATTGTTGATGGTTAGCATCTGTGAACCTTCTACATAGTTTCCTATGTATCTCCTTGAAACATCACAAATTATTCCCCAAGTCAAGCTATAGATATCATTATCTTTGCTTTGATATTGACTATCCCATGGGTCTCCTATGATATGAGCTTTTGTGGTTTTTGGACCCAAGGCATCATAGATACTAGACTCTCGTCTATATCTACGACTATTTTGGTCAAAGTATATGTTCGTTTGGTCACAACATCGAAGCTTGATTTCCGATGGAGGACTGTTTGGCTCTAAACAGATTTCGAGGTTCACTCCGATAATATCCTTCAGCTCTAGAGATGATGGGCTATAATAGATTCTTTCCTCTAAAATGAACCCTCCTTTCTGATCTATCACTGGACGCTCTTCTATGAGCTAGTATGTGGGCCATTCAAAAACTAGTTGATCCTTTTAATTTGTACAGTTTTCCTTTTTGGTCTACATAGTGTGCATATGAATTATGTGTACCATACAAAGCTAACATCATTTTGTCATACATATGAATTATGTGTACCATACAAAGCTAACTCTTTTTTTTTTTTTTTTGGAATTTTGAAAACTTTTAATGGTTTTATGATCTTTAATGTTTTTTTTGTGATTCTTTTATTGTTTTGACTAATATACAAATAAATGAAGTGAAAGTGAGAAAAAAAAGAAAAAGAAATTGAAATGAAATGAAATTTTAAGCGAAAGAAAACGAAATGAAATTAAATTAAAATGAAATCGAAACAAAATGAAATGAATCAATACAAAAGTCAATGACACAAAAAAGGCAAAAAGACAAAAGGCTCCACATCCGTTGAGGAAAGAGAGAAAGAAGACAAGTACGTCCCGAAGGGTGGGTTCACTCGTCACGAAGCACAAAAACGACGACGGAAGCGGAAGAAGAATGAAGAAGAAGATTATTTTAGCAACGTAGGAAACTATCCCAAGCGACATAAAGCTCTATCCAACGAGGAAAGTTCATGCACCGAAAGGCACGTTCGAGAACCGAAAAAAGGCGAATTTAGGTCGAAAAATAGCCGAAACGCGTAAAATCACTCCAAAATCCAAAACATTACCGTAAAATTGTAAAAATTATCTCAAAAATACCCAAAAAAATTCTACAAAATCTCCACACATTGAGGAATAGTTCAGCCAAATTAAATTGCAAAAATCTCATCAATTCAATTGCCCAAGAATTTAATCAATAAAATCAAGACTAGGCAATTAAACCAGCAAAATAACATACAAAATTAGGTCAAAATTGACGCAATTAGAGTGTGTAAATCCCTGTTTTGAGCACAAAAATGCAGCATTTAATCATTACACACATTATTTATGCAATCAAAAATTGAATTAACCATGCAAAATAAACACTTTTTTAGGCGCGCACACACTAAAAAATTGGCAGTTTTTACCAATCTTTAGGTGCGCACACAAAACGGTTAAACTTGTCGGATTTGCAATGTGACTTCACAAATCATTAGTTGGGCATGAGCACAACACACATCAATCATCACAGTTGAAAAATCATAACGCACACATTGATTTCTAGGTGCTGAAACATGGGCAAAATAGTGCACACACACCTAAAATTAGCATACACACACACACACACTCAGTTAGAGTGCACACACACTTGATTTTAGTGCACACACACTTGAAATTGGCCATCCAAACATGCAATTAACTCAATTAGGCACCCATTAGCAACCTACAATCATCAATTAGAAATTGAAACTTATCAAATCATATGCCACCAATTCTTAAAATTTTCGGCATTACGACAGCGTGAAAACAAAAAATCGCAAAATTTTCAATCCACATTGCATTACATTACATTGCATCAACATAGCATAGCATTACATTGCATCATCATGGTGGGATATCTACACAATTCTACACATCTCTAGATTCTAGGGAGGTTGAAAATACCACCTTGATTACCTTTCCATTGAAGATCAATTGAATGGTCGAAAGCTCCAATCCTTCATAGCAAATTAGTAAGTTAGCAAAAAATAGTCAAATTAGCAAGGGGTTAGTGTGAAATTAGAGCGTGTAAACACACAATTGGCAAGATATGATAACACATTAGGGAATTATGAACATAATGCTTTATGCACACACATTCAAAATCCACAAAAACATAAACACGCAAGTGAAATTAGTGAGGGAACGCATTTGTCTATGCCACAATTACACTAGCGTAGGCCATCGTCCCCGGAAGCTGCACCAAATGTTGGGGGTCCCTTCGTTGCAATAGCTCCAATGACCAACAAAATTATCAATTCGGAGGGATGAGCTACCCGGCTAGGTCATGGAAACACTCACACGGTAAGTGAGCTAATCGTGGCAATACAAATGGTTAACTATAGGAGGTGAGTTTCTTGGCCTATGGAGGAGCGAAGCTACAATGAAGAGCAATCTCCATATTCACTTCTCTTCACATCTAATCAACCCAATCACACACAGTACGATTGCAAGACTCACACAACACTAATTCTATCATGCAACACACTTATCGCAAGCACACACACATAGATCTATCGAGCACCACACTCCAATCAAACCTACATGCACACATAAGAAAAATAGGGCAATCACACAAGATTAGAAAGGTATTAACCACTAATTAGTTGAGATCTACTTAATCTAAGCATCATAGCCAATCATAAGAAGTAGAGAGGCATAATGAGAGAGAATGAATCATTGATTAGTGTTAATCAATTCTCATGAGAAAGGAGAAGCTCAAGGAATCCATAGCCACACACCTCAAGAGCTCTCACCAAAGAGTGCTCTTAAAATGACTTTAGAACCCTAATTTCTTTTACACACTGCCTTATGTACCTAGGGTAAAAATATGCAATGTTCGGCTGCCCAAGGCCTTTAGGGCTCACCACTTACTCAATCTGCAACTTAGGCATAGTAAGTGACCTATTCTTTACAACTTAACTTGGAACTCCCATTGAGACCATAACGCATTAAAATATTACAATGGCTTGAAATAAATCGGGAATTTACAATCCGTGACCATTTTGGAAAAACGTGGAAAATTTGTAACTCTAATCTTTACTGCTTCTTTGCATTTGTATGTCTTTTGTCTTTAGCAGCTTCTGTTAACTGACTTTGACTCAGTTAACAATCCCCTCGTCCTATTTTAGTGTCCATCCTTGGTCACTGTTGAAAAATGTTTGTGGAGGCTGTGGAAGGTTTTTCATTGGTGGTTGATGGGCTGATTGTCTTCATTGGTTGTTGAATTTGTCGATGAGGTTTACTTTGTTGTAACATCTTCATTGGTCTGAATATGTCTGATGTGAGAGATGATGTTGCATTTGCCCGTTGTAATAGCATAATGATGAGGCTGATGTTTATTTATGAAATGTATGTACAATGGAAGTAGAATGATGAGGTTCTAAATTAGGGTCTAATACCTGGATGATCAAAGGGAAAAAACCCGGTGGGAAAAAAGTGCCTTTGGGATATGCGCATGATTGGAGTACTTATTTGTATGTGAAATATTAATAAAGTACTGAAAGGATTATTTGCTGATAGATATGGAGTTAAAAAGGCAGCAAATATGAGAGGGTAGCATGATGGAACATTGGTTTTCCTGTTGTAGTCCACTCAAGGTGCATAGGTGGAAGCAAAAAAGAGTCTTTAATGTATACGTCCAATGATGGGACATCCTTTTTATGCATACATAGAAATGCATGGAAAATAATATATTGTGCAAGAAATGAGGGTTCTTCGGAAAGATGGTGTTGCTATAAAAGCATATGACATGGCTTTGCAAGTTGGCACCCCTTTAAGAATGATTTTCATTGACAAGGATATGTGCTCTCATCTTACTGTGCACTGTGCGTGAGTGTTGGACTCTACGACACTCCAAGGTAATAGAGTTTGACTCTTATGCTCATCTCATCTAGCATGAGCAACATGACTTTAGATATGCTCAACTCTTCCAGCTTGAGCGTGTAAGCCTAATAACTACGACTCCTAGCACAGAGTTAATATGACTTGAAGCTTTGGGACTAATGCATTGCTCATTTTATGGCTCAGTAAACCGGCTTTGACTATGACAAAGAGTGTTTTTTGCACCTTCGCGACTTGACTTTTTACATTCTTGAGCTTACTACAAACATCTCTTCACATAAAAGTAAGCATGAATTCTCAAAAAGAGGATTAGTGAAGGACCAAGTTGGCATTGAACGTTTCTTTTGCCATACCTGTTTTATCATCTTTGAATTTGCATTTGCGTTGGTTGGGTCGTCCTTCTTTGATTGTGAAGACTCCATTATTTGTTTGATTTTCCAAATAGGCCTGTTGATAGGAGTCTTTGAAGTTGTTGTAGGCCTTTGTTGGCAGTAGGCATCTGGCTTTTTACTAGAAGCATTGGAAGACTTAGGAATCCAAATCTCTTGATGACCTTTGTAACTCCATTGTTGACTTTGCTTTGTTATAGGTCTTGTTGAGTTCTTGAGGTCTTGCTGCAGGTCTGGTGTAGTTGTAGTTGGCTTGCAATTGACTGGTAGCCAAATCTTTGTATATCCTTTGTAGAATCCTTGTCCAAGAGGAACATTCTTTGAGATCCGTCTTTGTTCTGTATCCTCTTGAACGTTGTGGATGACTTTAGCATCTTTCATGGTTGTTCTGTTGTATAGTTGCTTCTTATGTATCCTAGGATATTGACGAGGTTGATACTTTGGGGGCCTTCTTTTTTGGGAGGGTCCTACCTTGACTTCATATGCTCTTACCTGGGGTTTTGGTACCCATATCTGTCTGTTACCTCCATAGTACTCCTATTCCTTTAAGCTCCATTGTGATGATATCCATCCCATGTGTTTGTCTTTTTGTGTTGATTGTCTGTCTTTAATCCAAACCGGATCATTGACTTTGACTAAACTGCTCGAAACAAACACTTGCTCGAAACAAACACTGGCTGAAACATCTTTGCTTTTCTGGGCGTCTCCTTAGAGGTTTCACTTGGGTCACCAATTGACTTGAAATTTTGAAAGCCTCACTTGCTTGAAGAAGCTGATCCATGAGGGTTCTTTGATGTAAAGGCATATGCTGTCACACCTTTTGTGTTAATCGGTGGAAGGTCCACTTTAGCTTTACCTTTGTGTGCAAGATGTTTCTTCGATCTATAAGGTCCTCGTGTTAGCCCTTAGTGTTGATGACATATCTAAGCCGTTGACTTTTCGAATAAGATAGAGTAAAGCAGCCTCGTTATCCACGAGAAGCTTTCGGTTTTAACCATGGGAACGTGGATATAACCAATGCAAATCTACCCACGAGACACTTTTGATTTTCACAATGGGAACGTGGATATAACCAATGCATGGAATATTATTTTTATCTCAAGAAAAAATTGCATAAGAAAACAAAGAAAGAATAAGGGTAAGGTGAAAAAGCAACTTGTTGGAAGTAGCTTGTTGAAGAATCCACTTGTTGAAAAATAGCTTGTTGAATAAGACACTTGTTGCAAAGTAGCTTGTTGAAAAGGCCACTTGTTGAATTGAAAAGAAGCCACTTGTTGAATTGAAAAGTAGCCACTTGTTGGAAAGTAGCTTCATGCATAAGCCACTTGTAAAAAAGTAGCTACATGCATAAGCCACTTGTAGGAAAGTAGCTTCATGCATAAGCCACTTGTCGGGAAAGAAGCGTCTTGCATAAGTAGCTTGTTGGAGAAGCTTTGAGAAGAAAGAAAGCATATCAAGATATGAAAAGTAAATTATCATGATAAGTTAAGAGCCTTATCAAATTAAGTTTAAAAGGAGGCATTCCCTACTCATTAAACGCTTCGCTTCGTTTCACTTCACTTCGCTACACTTCATTTCTATACACATTTTGAATTTCCAAGCTTGATAGTAGCTATGAAATCCATACCTAATCCTTCTTCATACACACCCTATACACACTTCTCTCCTCAAGAGAAGCCATAACCATAATCCAAATTACCATTACCCTCTTCACCTTCTCTCTCTTAACCTACAAGATTTCCATAGCTTGAATTTTCTTAATCTCTTTCTATTCCCATAGCCAAATTGGTGGATTTCAAGAAAAGGGAAGCGGAAAAGATCCGGCCATGTCAATACACTTGCCGTTACTCTTCCAAATCAAGGAGAAGACCCTACTATCTTCACATTAAGGTTCCAAAACCTTAAGCCTCTTTAAACCACTTGATTAATCCTCTCCATGGTAATAAAGGTACGCCTAAATCCCTTCTTAAAGAAGAATTTGTTAATCTTTTATATACTATTATATGCATATTTTACGATACACTAGCATGTCCACTCTTAGGAACTTTGCCATTTTACACTACCATACATAGAAGGGTTTTACTCTTGCATAAGCACTCAAAGGAATTTTTGATTGGTTGCCCAAGGTTGTAAGTTGGTGCATTTGGAATGTTTTGTGTGTACCACGAATAGATCACACCAAAGCAAAAACTCATTATAGAAATCATATGCATTGTTTATTTCAAGTTTGTCTGCTTTCAAGTTTGTTTTGCAAATTTGAAGGGGGCAGTAAAGGGATAGCTTCACGGATGTCATGATCGTGGTTCTTGAACATAAAACTCCCAACGCTTCCATGGAGATGCCCCATGGATGGCAAATGATGAAAAGTGACCAAAATGGGATTCATCAAAGTCGGGGATAACTTGAAACTTACGTAGAGACAAAACCTTAAACCTCCATGAGATTCGTTGTTTTCTTAAGGTCTTGTTTGACTAGAAAATTAAAAGGAATTAGGAATTAAGGGTTTATAACTCAAGGAGCTTAATATAAAATTTAAACTAAGATTAGAAACTTTACCGAGAAGATTGACGTGGATAGCCCTAGCATAACATAGCAATTTAAGTGTGAACTTGTCTTCATGTTTGGAAAAAGACCGATGCAGGTGTTTACCTTTGGGATACAACGGGGGATGGTCCTTTTTGGCTAGGACTGATAGCCATTGGTGTATGTTTGAGCTCAGGGTTCATTCATTGTCCTAGAAATGGGATTGAATGGGAGTGAGTCCCGGCCGGGTGGATGTGACCCACGGATACGTGTGGAAATCGGCCTAGTCCGGGTAGGCCTGATGCCGACGAGAAAAGGAGGAAGGAAAAAGGATCCATGGAGGGATCATGATAAGGGAGGAGGATGTGATTTAATTAAGGAACTCTTCAAATTGTTTGGGAAAAAGGAACCTTGGAAAGGCTAGGAACCTAAATGGGCTATTCCGCAATTGTCCTCATTAGTCGGACGTTTGATCTTCTTCTCGGGATTATTGATTTAAAAGGAACTTAAAGTAGATTATTTTTGAAGCCTTTCCTACACAAGATAAAGAAAAATAATAATTGGAATCTGTGTAAAGGTGCCACCTTCTCACGTGGCGGAGGAGACAGGATACCCTGGTCCTAGGACGAGGATAGGGATATGCCTGGAGAAGTATATGTGACTGCTTCAAAGATAACTAGATAATCTTACTAATATTAAAGAAAAAAGGAACTAAAGATATTCTATAAAGGAAAAGGTGGGAATGACCTGATAAATGCACACTTGCAAGGGTATGCAACAGTTTGCATGCTGCTTTCAAATTCTTGAAATGTATTCTTGGTTCGCCATGATTGGAATATTGTTTTCTAGTATCATAGTACTACCTTGTGAAGGTGCACTTATCAAACGGTTCGGTGGGTGGGCAGATTTCGGAGGGTTAATTGTTGGCCGAAAAGTTGAACCCAATTTTATGTTGTCTTGGCAATTAAGTCCAGAGCGAGAAAAAGGGATTTTGATCTACGGAGTGGGAAACAACTTGGGATTGAGGGATTCGTGTAGATAATAATATACTCACCTTAGGGGAATGCATTGACGGCTGTGCTCGGTCCTAACCGGGAAAAAAGCATCAATGACCTTGAACCAAGGGTGAATCAGAGAACTCTCACCAGTTGACCCTCGAAGGTTGAGTTCCAATTTAGTCTGATGACTTCGATTGGTAAGTTTGATCAGTAAGCAAGTTCTTCGGGGCTAAGGGATCCATATGAGATAAAGTGAATTTTATCACCCCCTTGAGTTGGCATCAAAGAGGAGGAGGAGTCTTGCCTTGGTGTCGGTCTCAAGCGGGAGGGATGTCGGAGATCACGGTGTATCCATGTGGAGATGGTACAGCCGGTGGTCCTTGAGCATGGCCCTCACACGATCCTTGTGATTTCTGCAACTATGAATCTGGAGTTTTTGGTTCTATTGACGATCTTTGTCCAACTTTTGCCATGGCCTCACCTTGATCTAGCTGTGTCTCTATGGAGAGTAGCTTGATGCTTTTTGTTGCAATCTGATTTACAACAGCTGATTTTGCTGGCAATGAGTGATTGAGCTTTGGACTCCCTACTACTTCTTGGTTGTCTACAACCTCGTTCATCTTAACTTCTGGCTTGGGTGGTATTCTTTGCTCAATAGCTATTGTGCTTGCCCTTTGTTCTGTGTGATCTGCACTTGCTATTGCTTGATTTTCTTTAATCTCTTCTGAAGTTCTGTTCGATGGAGATGAATCATCTTCAATAAGCTTTGCTTTGATATAAGTCTCCATTTTAACTGTCCTTGAGGACCTTGTGTTGTCGTCTGCGAGTGACCAATCTTGGTCTTCATTATTTGTTTCCTCTGAAGACTGCATCTTCATTGAATCCTGTATCTCTAGGACCTTTTGGGCCATTGGCATTCCCATTATGATGTCTTTTGGCATATCCTTTGATGTGATCACATGAAATTGAACTATGATGATCTGTGAACTTAATTCAATGGTGGTGGACATGATTCCCCAGGATTTTGCTCGTTTGTTTCTTGATATGCTTACAAATTCAGGAGCATCTTCCAACTGTGGTTGGCCACATCTTTTCCAAATGTGAAAAGACATGAGGTTCTTTTCTAACTGAAAATCTAGCTTTACTTCTCTTGACAGCTTTTTTTCGTTTTCACTAACTATGTTGCACTTGATCTTCTTGGGGTTTGTATCCTAATTGACTGCTTTTGCTATGACAATGTTCTTTGGTTGAACTTTATCTGCATTTTCTTTTCTTTGATCACCTACTTCAATTGATGTTGACTCATTGGATGTGATACTGCACCTTTTGTTTGCAACTGGTGTAGCATTGTCCTGGCACATAAGCCGAGCTTAATGGATTTATAGCTCCCCCCTTCCTAGGGTGATCACTATAGCCTGCTTCATTGTATGAGTTCAAAATTGTTTGGCTCTATTTTATTCTCACCTTCTGGGATTGTGAAGGTACACTTTAAGTAGCACTGTTTTGATGGTTAGCATATGTGAACCTTCTGCATAGTTTCCTATGTATCTCCTTGAAACATGACAAATTATTTCCCAAGTCAAGCTATAGATAGCATTATCTTTGCCCTGATATTGTCTATCCCATGGTTCTCCTATGATATGAGCTTCTATGGTTTCAGGACCCAAGGCATCATAGATAGTAGACTCTCGTCTATATCTACGACTATTTTGGTCAAAGTATATGTTTGTTTGGTCACAACATCGAATCTTGATTTCCGATGGAGGAGTGTTTGGCTCGGAACAGATTTCTGGGTTCACTCGGATAATATCCTTTAGCTCTAGAGAGCATGGGCTATAATAGATTCTTTCCTCTGAAATGAACCATCCTTTATGATCTATCACCGCACGCACTTCTATGAGCTAGTATGTGGGCCATTCAAACAGTGGTTGATCCTTTTTGTACATTTTTCCTTTTTGGTCTACATAGTGTGCATATGAATTATATGTACCATACAAAGCTAACATCATTCTGTCTGATGTGTCTCTTAGACTCGTGAATGATTGCACACTTGTGGCATTGGATGCAAAATCCTTTGCAAATTTAACAGTCTTTTCAACCTTTGGTGATATCTTGACACCTTGACTCAATTTATGCAAGAATTTGTTGTTCAAAGAATCAATTTTAAGCTTTTGGGTGTATGTGCATCTGTATGCTGATTTTGAACTTGCAGTGTTTTTACTGTGCTTCTATTGGTAATGCAAAATCATTTGATTGCATGAAAAATGATGAGTTTGATGCACTTACATCAAGATTTACATTTCCAATTTGCTCTGTACCTTGCTTGGTAGTTGATATGTCTCTGTTGTCACGATTTCTTGCAAAATCTTCAGAAAAATGTCCGCCTTTTCGTCCACAATCTGAGCAGTACGCCATGACTGGTGGTATTTCATTAGGTTTTGTCATGTCAAGCTCTAGCTGATAAGTTTCAGCTTCTGTACTTGCCAAGTTATCGGCATCTTCTTTCAGAACACTAACCATCAAGTTGTAGAATGCTCCATCTTGAGCTTTATACTCTTTGGTTGATCTATTGGATCTTGCAATTGTGGCTCTGGACTATAGATTTGACCACTGTAATCCATGTACAATGATCCTGATTGCAACCAAATGAATACCTTGCGGACTTGTACAGATTTTTGGATAAACACTTGGGTTGATTTTTTGCACGTCTATCTACACTTCATCTTTGAGCTTGCAATACCTGGCTCATTTGAAGTCTGTGAATATCTGGGAGTTCTCTGAATCTGGCTTTACTCTGATCAATAGGATCTTGGCTCCTATGCTACTTTTACTGCTCGTCAAGTATCTATGGCCTTCTGAATCTGCATATAAGACTTTATCTCCATTGTGGCCATATAGTTGTAGAAGCTGCTCTTGTGCACTTGTACATGTGTTGCCACTGCTACTAGCTTGCTCTGATGTACTTGAACTCTGGGCTCGATTTGAGTCCATGCTGGCTTGATCTACCAAAACTGTCAATTGGTAGAGTCTGACGTTGCTTAGCAGAATTTCTCCTGCTGGCTTGATAAAATTGCTTTAGTCAAAGCGGTTTTGCAGTTGATTGCTCTTCAATCTCACAAGAGGTAATTAATTCTAGCTTGATAGTTTCAAAATTGATTGCAACCTTTTGAAATGATGAAAAATTGGGCCCTATTCGTTCGATTGGAGACTAATTTGCACTGCTACATTTACACGTGCTCGGTTCTCGCATGCAAAATTTTTGAAATTTATTTGACGCTCTACTGCTTCGAATTGATCGTTTTGCTTGCTTTTTTGGCTGATCTGATCCGCTTTGCATGGTGTGCTAGATGTGCGGTACACTTTTCAAATTTGCTTTTGCTATTCTGGGTCTTTTTTCGGCTCGTTTTGACTTTTTCAAGCTCTTTCTAGCTATTTCTGGCACTTTCTGGCTATTTCTGCACTTACAACCACTCTCTTTTTATTTTTTCTAATTATTTGTGAAATTTTCAAATTTTTTATTTTTTTAGTCTTTTTAGAAATTTCTATGCTTCTTTTTGGAAAAGCTTTGAATTTTATAATTTTTTTTGGTAGTTTTCTAATTTTTTGTGTTTTTTACTTTTGTTTAAAAATTTTAGAATTTTTTGTGATTTATTTGAAGGTTTTATGAATTTTGTGATTTTTAAAAAAAAACTTCGGACACTTTTGAACTTTTTTGTGAATTTTCTTTTACCTTTTTGAGTTTTTTATGGTTTTGGTGAAATTTTTGAATCTTTTATGATTTTTTATGTGTTTTTTATTTTTTTGTGCATTTTCTATATTTTTTTTACTCTTTTTATTGAGTTTTCTATTTTTTATAATTTTCTAACTCTTTTTTTGATTTTTTTATTGGGTTTTTGAAAACTTTTAATGGTTTTATGATTTTTAATGGTTTTTTTTTGTTTTGACTAATATATAAATTTATGAAATGAAAATGAGAAAAAAAAGAAAATGAAACGAAATGAAATTTTAAGGGAAAGAAAACGAAACGAAATGAAATCGAAATAAAATGAAATGAATCAATACAAAAGTCAATGACACAAAAAAAGGCAAAAAGACAAAAGGCTCCACAGCTGTTGAGGAAAGAGAGAAAGAAGACAAGTAGGCCCCCTTTTTTTTTTCAAAGATTTATAATGTCTTCTTGTAGCTTGTGTGTTGTGTGTGTAAGGCTGGGTGCACACGTCACGAAGCACAAGAACGACGATGGAAGCGAAAGAAGAAAGAAGAAGAAGATTATTTTAGTGTCGTAGGAAACTATCCCAAGAGACGTAAATCTCTATCAGACGAGAAAAGTCCATACGTCGAAAGGCACTCTCGAGAACCGAAAAAAGCTAAATTTAGGTCGAAAATTAGTCGAAACGCGTAAAATCGCCCGAAAATGCAAAAAACTACCAAAAAATGTAAAAATTATCCGAAAAATACCGAAGAAGTTTTACAAATTCTCCACACATTGAGGAATATTATAGCCAAATGAAATTGCAAAAATCTCATCAATTCAATTGCCCAAGAATTTAATCAATAAAAATCAAGAAGACTAGGCAATTAAACCGGAAGAATTATCGATAAAATTAGGTCAAAAATTGACGCAATTAGAGTGTGTAAATCCCTATTTCGAGCACAAAAATGCAGCATTTAATCATTATACTTATTATTTATGCAATCAAAATATTGAATTAACCATGCAAAATAAACACATTTTTAGGCGCACACACACTAAAAAATTAGCAGTTTTTACCAATCTTTAGGTGCGCACACAAAACGGTTAAACTTGTCGGATTTGCAATGTGACTTCACAAATCATTAGTTGGGCATGAGCACAACACACATCAATCATCACAATTGAAAAATAATAACACACACATTGATTTCTAGGTGCTCAAACATATGCAAAATAGTGCACACACATCTAAAATTAGCATACACACACTCAATTAGAGTGCACACACACTTAATTTTAGTTCACACACACTTGAAATTGACCATCCAAACATGCAATTAACTCAATTAGGTACCCAATTAGCAACCTACAATCATCAATTATCAATTGAAACTTGTCAAATCATACGCCGCCAATTCTTAAAAAATTCGGCATTACGATGGCGTAAAAATGAAAAATCACAAAATTTTCAATCCACATTGTATTACATTACATTGCATCAATGTAGCATAGCATTACATTGCATCATCATGGTGGGATCTCTACACAATTCTACACATCTCTAGATTCTAAGGAGGTTGAGAATACCGCCTTGA
Source organism: Adiantum capillus-veneris (assembly GCF_014529385.1). NCBI lineage: Eukaryota > Viridiplantae > Streptophyta > Polypodiopsida > Polypodiales > Pteridaceae > Adiantum > Adiantum capillus-veneris. The sequence goes on from NC_140947.1 coordinate 45,990,781, forward strand.
TTACCTTTCCATTGAAGATCAATTGAATGGTCGAATGCTCCAATCCTTCATAGCAAATTAGTAAATTAGGAAAAATTAGTCAAATTAGCAAGGAGTTAGTGTGAAATTAGAGTGTGAACGCACAATTGGAAAGATATGGTAACACATTAGGGAATTATGAACATAATGCTTCATGCACACACATTCAAAATCCACAAAAACATAAACACACAAGTGAAATTAGTGAGGGAACACATTCGTTTATGCCACAATTACACTAGCGTAGGCCATAGTCCCCAATAGTGGCGCCAAATGTTGGGGGTCCCATCGTTGCAATAGCTCCAATGACCAACAAAATTATCAATCCGGAGGGATGAGCTACCCGGCTAGGGCATGGAAACACTCACATGGTAAGTGAGCTAATCATGGCAACACAAATGGTTAACTCGAGGAGGTGAGTTTCTCGGCCTATGGAGGAGTGAAGCCGCAATGAAGAGCAATCTCCATATCCACTTCTCTTCACCTCTAATCAACCCAATCACATACACTACGATTGCAAGATGCACACAACACTAATCCTATCATGGAACACACTAATCGCAAGCACACACACATAGATCTATTGAGGACCACACTCCAATCAAACCTACATGCACACACAAGCAAAAGAGGACAATCACACAAGATTAGAGAGGGATTAACCACTAATTAGTTAAGATCTAGTTAGTCTAAGCATCATAGGCAATCATAAGAAGTAAGAGAGAGGCATAGTGAGAGAGAATGAATCATTGATTAGTGTTTATCAAGTCTCAGCAGCAAGGAGAAGCTCAAGGACTCCATAGCCACACACCTCAAGAGCTTTCACCAAAGAGTGCTTTCAAAATGACTTGAGAACCCTAATTTCTTTTACACATTGCCTTATGTACCTAGGATAAAAATATGCAATGTCCAGCCACCCAAGGCCTTTAGGGCTCACTTCTTTCTGAATCTGTAACATAAGCACAATAAGTGACCTATTCTTTACAACTTAGAACTCCCATTGAGCCCGTAACACATTAAATATTACAATGGTTTGAAATTAATCGGGAATTTACAATACGTGACCATTTTGGAAAAACGTAGAAAATTTGTAACTCCAATATTTACTGCTTCTTTGCATTCATTCTCGATGTGCATTCGTACGTCTTCGGTATTTAGCAGCTTCTGTTAACTGACGTTGACATAGTTCACATGCTCCGACAGTTCTTTCGACGCCTAAGCCAATTTCTGTTTCGATGGCACCTACGAAAAATGAAACCGCAGGCTTTCTTTGCGCGTTTCTCTTCTTCTTGCGCGTTTTCTCAAGCTCTCTTCTCCCTCATCTCTCACAGATCTGGTACGAAACAAGCTGTCGAAAGTGCTAATCTTGTTTGTGGGCTAGCCCATAACACTAAGGTGAGATTGTTTTTATGTTTACTTGTAGATTTAGGGTTTAGGGTTTAACTTTGTGTTTGTGTGTGCATTTTTACAGGTTCCAGGACTTTTATAAAAACTTTCACTGCTCAAATAGAAGGAATGTGAGTGATCGAACCTTTAAATGCATATTAAATTTATTTATATTAATCTATATATTAATAAAAGAAAATTTCATGCTTTAAAGTTTAAATGCTTTAAAAGAAATTATGGCTTGTGATGTGAAATTTTATTTTAAATTATGAAAAAAAAATGTTTTGGTTTATGAAAAAATCTTGTTTTGAAGAAGTTTTGTTTTGAATTATGTCATTGTTGAAATTATTTAATTGATGGGGTTTACGTTTTAAGTTAAGTTTAGGTTATAAGTTAAGTTAGATTACGTTAGGTTAGGTTATGTTAGCTTATTTTATACGTTAGGTTAGATTAAGTTAAGCTCGTTAGGTTAAGCTACATTAGGTTAGAGATTTTCAGGTCGTAAAATAGCTAAGCAGCCCTGAAAATAACACCATGGCGAGCCATTTGGCAATACGGCAAGCCATAGAGCTTTCCCACAATGCATATGCATTGTGGGCAAGCTCTATGGCTTGACGTATTGCCAAACGGCTTACCATTGTGTTTTCTATATGTCTGCAAGCAGTTTTAAAATCCTAAAATAGCGAAGTGGCCCTAAAAACAACACAATAGCAAGCCTTTTGGAAATACGGCAAGCCATAGATCTTGCTTACAATGCATATGCATTGTGGGCAAGCTCTATTGCTTGCCGTATTTCCAAACTTCTTGCCATGGTGTTGTCTATATGTTTGCGATTTATTTTCAAGCGCTAAAATTGCCTCGTGTCCCTAAAAACAACACAATGGTGATCCTTTTGATAATACGACAAGCCATAAATCTTTCCCACAAGGCATATGCATTGAGGGAAAGCTCTATGTATTTCCATATTGCCAGCAACTTGCCATTGTGTTGTTTTTAAGTCCGCAAGAGGTTTTCAAGCCCTAAAATAGCTAAGCATCCCTAAAAACAACACAATGGCAAGCTGTTTGGCAATACGACAAGCCATAGAGTTTTCCCACAATGCATATGCATTGACAGGCCATAGTGTTTTACCATAATGCATATGCATTGTGTGCAAGCTTGCAATACTACAAGCCATAGAGTTTTCCCATGATACATATGCATTGTGTGCAAGCTCTATGGTTTTCCCTATTACCAAAAGGCTAGCCATTGTGTTGTCTATATGTCCACGAGCAGTTTTCAAGCTTTAAAATTACCTTGCGATCGTAAAAACAACACAATGGAGATCCGTTTGGCGAAACAGAAAGCCATAAAGCTTGCCCATAAAGCTCTATGTATTGTCGTATTGCCAACGGTTGGCCATTGTGTTGTCTATATGTTTGCGAGCGATTTTCAAGCGCTAAAATTGGCTCGTGTCCCTAAAACAACACAATGGCAATCCATTTGGAAATACGGTAAGCAATAAAGCTTGCCCACAAGGCATATGCATTGTGGGAAAGCTCTATGGCTTTCCATATTGCCAATGGCTCGCCATTGTGTTGTTTATATGTCTGCGAGCGGTTTTCAGATCATAAAATCGCTTCGCAACCCTAAAAGCAACACAATGGTGAGCTGTTTGCCAAATTAGAAAGCCATAGAGCTTGCTGACAATGCATATGCATTGTGGGAAAGCTGTATGGCTTGCCATTTTGCTTAATGCCTCACCATTGTGTTGTTTTTATGTTAGGTTAGGTTTAGGTTATAGGTTAGGTTAGAGCTAGCGACAAATTAATAGTAGAAAAAATGCAAACAGACTTCGAAGATGACGCGGTGTACTTCTAAAAATACGGAAAGCCATAGAGCTTTCCCACAATGCATATGTGTTGTGGGTAAGCTTTATGGCTTGCCGTATTGACGAACGGATCGCCATTGTGTTGTTTTTAATATGCATTGTGGGTAAGTTCTATAGCTTGCTGTATTGTCGAACGTAGCTTAACCTAACTTAACCTAATGTAGCTTTACCTAACCTAACGTAACATAACCTAACGTAGCTAAACCTAGCGTAGATTAACTTAACCTAACCTAACATATAAGATAACCTAACTTAACTTAACGTAGCTTAACCTAACCTAACCTAATATAACTTAACCTAACGTAGCTTAACTTAATCTAACCTAACGTATAAGATAACCTAACATAACAACGTAGCTTAACTTAACGTAAACTAACCTAATCTAACTTAACTTATAGCTTAAACTTAACCTAAAACATAAACCCCATCAACTACATAATTTGAAAAACGACATAATTCAATTAAAAAATTCTTCAAAACAAGATTTTTTCATAAACTTAAACAAAAGGCTTTCCATAATTTAAAATGAAATTTCACATAACAAATCCTAATTTCTTTTAAAGCATTCAAAGTTTAAAGCATGAAATTTTCTTTTCTTAATATAGAAAGTAATTTAAATAAACTTAATATTCATTTAAAGGTTTGAGCACTCACATTAGTCCTATTTGAGCAATGAAGTTGTTGTAAAAGTCTTGGAACCTACAAAAACGCACAATAAAACACAAAGTTAAATCCTAAACCCTAAATCTACAAGTAAACATGAAAACAATCTTACCTTAGTATTATGCGCTAACCCATAAGTAAGATTAGCACCTCCGATGGCGTGTATTGCAGCAGATCTATGAGAGATGGTGAAGAGGAGAGCTTGAGATGTGGCACAAGAATTAGGAAAAATGCGCAGAGAAAGCCCGCGGTTTTGTTTTTTGCAGGTACCGACGGTACAACTATCGGTATAGCCGTCAGAACAGTCATCCAAAGGGGCGTCGGAATGCGCATTCGCGTTGCCATCGGAAGACGTGCCGGAAGAGGCGTCGGTAATTTGAAAATGAAATTTAAAAAAAAACCTTAGCTCCCTCCATAAATACACACATATACCGACGCCCGCCAGTGACGCCAGTAATGTGGCGCCGAAATTCAAGTGACCTCTTGTAGTACGTGAACAAACTTTGGTTAGGTTAGATTATAGGTTAGGTTTAGGTTTTAAGTTAGGTTATGTTATAATTTAGGCTAGATTAGCTTATAGGTTAGGTTTAGGTTATATATTAGGTTAGGTTAGGGTATAGGTTATATGTTAGATTATAGGTTATACGTTAGACTAGGTTAGGTTAGATTAGGTTTAGGTTATAAGTTAGGTTAGGTTATAGATTATGTTAGAGTTAGCGAAAATGACTCGTGTACTTCAAAAAACGCGACCGGACTTTGGTAAGGTTAGGTTATAGATTAGGTTTAGGTTTTAAGTTAAGTTATAGGTTAGGTTAGATTAGCTTATTGGTTAGGTTTAAGTTGTAGATTAGGTTAGGTTATAGGTTGGGTTAGAGCTAGCGGCAAATAATGGAAAAAACGCAAACAGAGTTCAAAAATGAGTCGTGTATTTCAAAAAATGCAAACGGACTTCAGTTAGGGTAGGTTATAGGTCAGGTTTAGGTTATAGGTTAGGTTAGGTTATAGGTTATGTTAGGTTAGGTTATAAGTTATGCTAAGCTAGGTTTAGGTTATAGGTTGTACGTAAAAGGTTAGGTTGTATGTTAGATCAGGTTTAGGCCCAATGCAGGTTTGGTAAGGTTAGGTTTAGATTATAGGTTTCAAAAGCACAATTGGACTTGAAAAGCGCACACAGACTTAAAAAAGAATAATATATAGTTATTGACCAATAAAGAGGAGATTATTACCCGATGGTCCTAATCTCCATGCACCTCTAGACTGAGGTGTGTGGGGATTGGGCATGGCTAGAGAATGTGAGGTTGTTAGAGCTAGCAGCAAATAGTTGAAAAAATGCAAACGGACATTGGAAATGACTTATGTACTTCAAAATCCAAGTAGACATTGATAAACAAAGTAAAATAACACAATTGGACTTCAAAAGCGTACATAGACTTTAAAAACCCTAATATATAGTCCTTGATCAATAAAGAGGAGATTGATACCCTGTGGTCCTAATCTCCGTGCACCTCTAGATTAAGGTGTGCGAGGATTGGGTTTGGCTAGAGAATGTGAGGTTGTCATGTACTGCCATGTAGTTAGTAGTGTGTAGTTATAACAAGAGTGTTTTAATTATTTGATGCATCATTGGTAGATAGAGTATGGACGATAGAATGGTGTGTCCTTGTGTGCATTGCAAACATCAGATCTTTTAAAAACGAAACATCTGCGACCAGCACATACGCAATCACAGTCTCTTTTCAATAGAGTAACTACAAGACCTGTGTTATCGATCTCATGGTCCAGAGACAATAGATCAAACTTTGCAAGTAGATATTGCTCGAACTTCATCCCAGAGAAGGTGATTTTCAAACAAACAACCATCGACTGAGTCCCTCCAACCAATACCTGATGTGGCATTTCAAGAAGTAGAGATGGAACAGATGTTAGACGCGTTCTTTGACATGGATCCCATCATTGAAAACATAGAAGACAACATCATACAAGGCAATACTGCCAACCAACCTCAGCCATCCTGTCCATATCAACGGCATGATAGCAACAATAAAGAGGGCAAGATGATGCAAACTCTTGCACACATGCCGCTTTACAATGGTGCAAAAATCTCAGTTCTCCGTACTGCTTAGATAATGCTTAATTTGCAGTCTGTCTACAGGTGGTCTGACACCTTTGTCATAGAGCTTTCAGGTAAATACATTGTATCCTAAGCATGATAAAGTTCAAGCTACAGTTCAATAATTTGATCAAGGGACTGACGTGTTCATGTAATGACATGTTGCTCAACAAGAAAATCTTTCTAGAAGGGAATCACATGCCCTCTACCCATCCAGGCGCTAAAAAGCTTCTTACTAATTTGGGCTTGGATTATCACAAAATACATGCATGTCCTAATGATTTTGGAACAGTGTTCCAATTGTGGATCAAACAGGTATAGAGAGGACATACAAGGAAAATTTATACCTGCAAAGGTCCTTCGACACTTTCCTATCATTCCAAGAATAAAGAGCATGTTCAGGTTTAAGTGTATAGCCACTTTGATGACATGACACTCAAATTCTAGATCGATAGATGATGTGATGCGGGTATCTCTACTGACTCTCGTGCATAGAAGCACATACAGAAAAGTTGGCCTACATTTAAGAATGACCCTCGATGTATTCGCTTTGGTTTGGCAATGGATGGAGTAAACCCATTCAGATTACGAAGTTCATCATGGAGTACGTGGCCTATTTGTCTGGTTAATTATAATCTTCCACCATGGCTAGATATCAAGCAGGACCATGTGTTGTTGTCATTGATCGTCACAGGAAAGTACAAAGCAAAGAACATGGATATAGAACTAGCACCACTTATAGAAGAGCTCCAAATCTTGTGGATAGGAATGGATGTGGTTGATATGTCTCAACCAATCGGATAACAAAATGCACATATGCAAGGCATTCTCATGTGGACCATGCACAATTGGCTAGGCTTCCATGAGTGTTCAGGTTAGTGTCTTTGAAACCCTCACACACATGTTATTCCTGGCTATACCAACACTTTTATATTTTAAATTTGTGCTTTTTCAGGCTTGAGTTACTCGGGCAATCATGCATGTCTGAAATGTGGTCCTCAACCTGGCTTCCGCCGCTCTGAGCATTTGAGCAAGATAGTTTACGAGGAGCATGGTAGATTTTTGCCTGAAGGACATGAGCTACGTGGACCAAACATATGCAAACATGACATGCATCCACTAAAAGCGAGCGATTGGAAAAACATGTGGTTGGAGATTTCATGCCACTTGGAATGAAAAGACTTTCTATTTTCCATGAACTCCCATACTTGAGTGACCTGCTGATTAATCATCTGCTCGACCCAAAGCACATCTTTAAGAATGTGGGGAAGATCATATGGAAAACCATCACTGTTTTTGAGCTCTAAACGATAACATTACTTTAATAACTTTAAGCTTGTTTCAATTTTGTGGCTGCAATATTATAAATATGGAGCTTTGTGGTCGCATGGGAAATGCTCTTGACACTCTTGTAGAGCATGGTAGAGATTTTAATGTTAGTATTTTTTGTTGCCGCTCTTCACACTCTACTTGGAGCTTCCTAGAATCCTCCTAAACTGTCATCATCTCTGCATGAGAATCTGCCATCCTATGTTCGAGCAGAGAAACCTCCTCCTCCAAGTGTTAAATTATCTTGCCACCTGCAATCATTTCTTGCATGGTTGGGCCTAGCACCTGCTTCAAGAAAGATGCACAGATGTGATACCTAGTCGTTTTCTTTCACAATTTTTCAGTATTTCCTCTCACCGAGACGGTGAGCGGTCTTGTGCCGGGCAACCTGTAGCAGGCTACAGTGTCACTTTCACAGGACACACACTTAGTATAGTTGGTCTAGTTTGGTTCACATGTGACAAACTCTCTGGGCTGGGCAATGACATGCGGCAGGGATACAGACGGTGGTCTAGTGGACATCATGGCCAGGTCACCACCACCACTCAATTTGGAGATAGACTTAGATGGCTGAAATTTATGAGCCGTTGGTGTCTCTTTATGGTGGGACATATGAGTAGTAGCTGTTGGGTCATGATTATTATCTTCTTCATATATGGTCCATCGTCATTGTCTAGAGTAGCGAGTCTATACACACAACACATCTGCACCATTCCTTCATATCTAAGCCTCGACACCCCCATTGTATCCATGAGTTCTAGGATGGACCTGAGTGTGCTGCCACGCCAGAGTATGTATCGGTTCTTTGAGATAGTCGAGTCCATATGTTCTGGTCTGCTGCTGTGTCTCTGTGTTGATTAGCCGTTATCTATTATTTCCAGTGTTTTCATTCTGTTTTGAGTGAGATGTCACGCACATTGCACTGAGGAGCACCCATAGTAGAGAGCATGACACACTATTCGCGCTACAGTGAGCCAAACCTTGCAAGTGATCAAAACCATGAATAACTACCTACCCATCCTAGGCACATATAGAGTGAAGTAGGTATGGGTGGGCCAATCACCCAAAAACATGGATAAATGGACCCAAAAACATGGATAAACGGGTTGTATATCGGCCCCATATGCTCTCATATGCTTGGCTAGGCATTGTACTCATAGTTCTCCCCCCCACCTCATATCTTGCAAGTCCTTGGTGTGTGTCGATCTATGTTGCCTCCCAATCTCAATCTCTTTTCTATACTTTGAGCTATCCAATTGCTATTCTAGCACTGTGTGGCATATTTGTTTCCTTATATCTTGGTCATTCGATGGCGGTCCTGGATGAATTTCATCCTTTAGAATAGTCATGAGGTGCTCTTGAAAATAATATCTTTGATGGAAGAGGTTTCTTGGGTGTAATCCATGTCTCTCGGATGTATAATTTTATGTGGAGCAGCTGCCTGGCTTTAGAGTTGCAATTAAAGTGGCTCATGTATATCGGACTACACAAGACATTGTAGGACCTAAAGTAGCTTGGTACCAAAGGATTGATGCTTTCTTCACACATATCAGCCTTCCATGTACTCTTGGGGATTTGAACTGCTACATTTCTTCCCACAACACAAAATTTATGTTGATGACCTCATCTTCACAGGGTCAAGGTCTAGAAACTTTTGGAGCATCATGTAGTCACTAGAGTCAACTTTTGAAATGACTGATCTTGGGGTCCTACACTTCTTTCCTCACTTTGATATCTAGCAGGTCACACAGAGGATCTTCTTCTCTTAGTGGAAGTATTCCAGAGACATCCTCCACCAATGGGATAAAGACCTCCAAATCTATCGGCACTTCTCTTGAGTGCAAGGAGAATGCATCTTGGTTGATCAATCATTATATGAGTATGTTGTTGGCTGCCATGTATGGTTGGTCTACTCTTGCTAAGACATTGCCTTCTCAGTTTCAGTGTTGAGCTCCTTTTTGACCAAGCCTCAATAGTGTGTTCTATATACTTTGTGGTAAATATTTGACACCTTGGAGTATGGCATATTCTATGGTCTCTCTAGAGGTTGCACGTCCCAAAGCTGGTATGATGCAAACTGGGTTGGTAACCCAGGTTCATGGCACTCTACTACACTAGTAGTTTTCACACACGGCTCAGGACCTGTTTCATGGAGCAACAATCGACAACATATGGTGGCACTTTTATCAACAAAAGTGGAGTACAGAGCAGCAGCTTTTTTCACTGCTTGTGAAGGCATATGGCTTTAGAGACTACTTGGGGACTTGGGATTTCCTCAACTGCTGCCTCACTTCTTAAAGCTGCATTGCTAGCACCGAGAATCCAATGTTTATGATAGTTCAGGAGGATTCTAGAAAGTTCCAAGTAGAGTGTGAAGAGCTGCAACAAACAATACTAACATTAAAATCTCTACCATACACAAATTTTAATGTTAGAGTGTGGTCAAGGGGTTGCGATTGGCATGTATATTTTCACAACTTCCTTTTTGAGCTCCACATGGTAACATTACTTTAATAACTTTAAGTTTGTTTCAATTTTGTGGCTACAGTATCATAAATATGGAGCTTTGTGGTCGCATGGGAAACAAGTAGAGTGTGAAGGGCTTGATGATCAATACTAACATTAAAATCTCTACCATACATAAATTGCTTCTCATGATCTAGAGAATGAATGATAGAGAGAGGTTTCTTTTTATGCAATGACTGATTCTTTTTTGAACTATTTGACTATGAACTGAGAGATGCTACTAGATTGCATGTTTTATCCCCTTTCAAAACATAAGAGTGAGAGATTACTGACAAAGAAGGAATACTTTTCTCACAGTAAATGACCACAAGAGAGGCACCATCGATAGAGAGAGTGACATGCTAAAAAAGGTCACTTGTTAATAATTTTAGAACTCATAATAAGAGGTGCTTCATACGTAGATACTACCTAGGCTTGTATATTGGTGCTAGACTATGCATGGGAGCACTCCTCGGTGCCTATACCTAGTAGACACTAGCTATGCTCATGTGCAATTAATCAAAGGGTATGAAGCTAATCTAAAGTGCTTGGACATGTGGATCCTACGTACATCCTCACAAGGGTGTGAGAACACTTCCTATGTTGTCTTAAAGCCTCGAATAGGAGTTATACCTTGTTCACATGCACATAGGGTTATATGTGCACGTGAAAACACATCCTCTGGTCCTTAGTTTTTGGGTGAATCATCCTTGGAAGGAGATACATTTTTGTGTGGTAGAGATGGGGTGTTATGTAGACACATCTTGGGGATATCCTCTTTTTGCTTTTCCCTTGCTTCCTTCTCTACAACATAGTCTTTGGACTTCCTCTTTAAGTCCTCTCTCAATATTTCTTGGAGCTCTTTGGCCATGGTAATTTCTCTTTCTTACTTCTTCAATAAATCTTCTCTTTTCTTGTTCTCAAGTGACTATGGTTGACTATCATCTTAATCTTTCTTCTCCTCTTGCCATTTCTTGACTTTATGTGTAATGTGCAATGAAAGTGATGATATCTTGAGTTTAGTGCTCATTGTGTACTAAAGGTTCCTTTTTCTTCATGAGAGAGTTCCCTTTAATTAATATTTGTTGAGAGAGACATTAGGGGAATTTTGAGGTCACTTTTGTGCCCTGTAAGAATATGTAGAGAGAGAATATATACTTTATTTAAAAAATAGTGAAATGTTTGTAAAAAGGTGAGTTTGCGTCCTTTTCACCTCCGCCAAAACATGTCATTGTCAAATTTTTCTAGGATCTTTAGTATTCTAAAAAATACTCCCTCCAAAACTAACGAAAACGTCACTTCTGGCCCAAAATTCAAAATTTCCAAAAGCTGAAACAAACCTTTTCTGTGTCGTCTTCTTCCTCGTATCTGCAGAGCTTTTCCCTATAGTACTATCTTTGACAAATACTGTTAACAAACTTCCATGGAGAAGAGAAGCTTATACCATCTACACATTGAGCTAAATGAAGAATATTGTCCAGTGCGCAAGAGAAACAAATGTGCAGAGGCGTCCTCGTCCATATTTGAAGCAATGCGGCAAGATAAAAAAAAACACATTGATCTTTGGACTGATGGAAGATTATATCCAGTGGACCCAATGACAAAGAGCACTCCCCCATTCTCAAATCGTTCATCTTTGATAAAATTTGTGGGTGATGGTCAAAGAGGGTTGCTGGGTTATACACAGAGTCTTGCGGCAGAGAGAGATATTCTTAAGTTAGAAGATCATTTGGCCAAACAAATGATAAATACTCTTAAGCAACAGCTTGAGGAATGTAAAGAGAGCAACGAAAAGCTACAAACTCAGCTCAAACAAGCTAGAAGAAAGAATACAATGTTAGGAAACAGACAAAGAGAAAAGAAGTTAAAGAACATTGAAGCCTTGAGACGTGGTGGAGGAGGTTGCAGCAGGAGAATCAGAGCAGCAAGGTATATATGCTTATTTTATATTGTTAAGTTGCTACTATTCTTTGTTAATATGCTTAGGTTACTTTTCTTTGTTAAGTTGTATTATGATTCTGCTCCACATTATTATGCTTGTGTTAGGTTGTTATTAAGACCCTATTGCTATTGTTCTTTATTAAATGATTAATATTCAGTTAACTTTAATTTAGTTGATCACTGTTTGTTTATTTTGTTGGTGTCATTTGGACAAGATCAATAATCAGTTAATTTTGTACCTTTTAATTTAGGACTTTGCTACAACCAAACTCTGCATCAAACATGGAAATGGCAGCTAAACATTATTGTGATGTTTTACCTCCCAAAGTTGCCAAAAAGATTTTCATAGAGAAGAAGTTTAAAAAGGCAAAGGAGCAGTGCATTGAGGGATTTTTGCAGAGCTCTTGCTTGGACAAGGAGGATGGGCAATATACTATGGATAAGGTAGGCATTAGCAAAGATGGTTATAGCAAGCTGTTCAGAAATATGAAGTCAAGGTTAAAGCAATGTAAAGTCAGGTCCTCTTTGCTTCCAAAGCCATCCATTGTGCAACAAGAAAGGAAAAAGATCAATGAGAGGATAATGGAGATGTTGGGTGAGCCTCACCACATTCATGGTACCTATCATGGAAGAGGGATCTTCAATTTGACGAGTTCAATAATATTTTCCTTGACTTGAAGACACTTCAGAAGGAAATGATCAGATTCTATGAGCTGGAGCATACAAAAGCAAATGGTGTTGTCAGTTTTGTGATAAAGCTTGATGAATGCAAGATTGTTAAGAATATAAAAATTGAGAGGATTTCCATAACTTTAATGAACAGAGCATTGAAACCGAAGGATACCAAGTACTTCAGCGTGAAATCGGAGAAGAATGTCTGGTGGCTAGGTGCTTTTGAAGTAGAGAGTGAAGACTTTGATGTTCTGGATTGGGTTTTCCATCAAACAACAATACCCGAAATCATTAATGAACAAGAATTAGGGGAAGAGCTTGAAGTTGAAGGGTTTGGAAGTTACAGGGTGGAATGGCACATGGGAGGAGACCTTAAAACCCTTAAATGTATGTACAATGTCTCCAAAGGAGCTATGGCAAAGAGCCCTTGTCTGTATTGTATGGCATCGGTAAAAGAATGTAATCCTGCAAATTGGAACAAAGCACCCAATAGGCATACTCAAGATCCAAACTTCAAAGCAGTTTTAAATATTCCACTTGCTACTGTCCACATATGCACTCTGCATGCTCTTTGCAGAATTGTGGAGAAAATTGTACATCTGTATGTGGGGTTTGCCTGGAAGTTACAGCCAAAAGCAGCTAGAGATGCTGCAATCAAATGTATTGAAAGGGTTTTATAAGAAATTGGCCTTCACAGTGGTAAGGTTAAGATTAAAACAGAACGGAAGAGGTCTTCAAATGGAAACAATGTGCCTAGAAAGGTCTCTGTTGGTGGTGTGAAGGCCAGAGCTTTCCTAGGGTTTCATGGAAAACTAGGAAAGGTAAATGCCAAGAAGGGTTCATCCAATGTGAAGTATAACCAGTGGAAAGCTCTCCACAATGCCATCAAAGATCATGGTCTTGAAGGTACATCAAGAAATAAAAAAGCAGAGGTGTGGGAATCACTAGACAAAGTATTTTCCTACTGTGATAAGACATCCTGGGGCAAAAATGATCTGCCAAATTTCAAGAAAGTGCTCAATAACTTCAGAAGTGCAATGAAAGATGCTTGGGATCAGGAATTCACACATTACATGGTAAGTTTTTTATTTATTTTCTTACCTTTAGTTTGGCAGCATATGATTAATCTCATATACTAATTATTGACACACTTTTACTTTGCCAGCATACTAATTATTGACACACTTTTACTTTTCCAGCATATAATTTACAATCACACTCCCTGGTTTGTAAAGAGATGGGGCTCCCTGTCCATATGGTCTACACAAGGCATGGAGAAATCCCATTATCAAGCAAGAACCAAGTTTTTCAAGCATACAAGACATGGGGGAGGTGCAGTGAAGGCAAACAGCTTTCTTGAGGTTTTCCAATGGTTCTATAGACAAATATGGCATAGAACTAGATCAAAAATGACAAAGAAAGCACTACTGAACTCAGATTTAGCAAATCCCTTACACAGGAACAAGCAGAAAAGACAAAATTCATATAATAGTTCATCTGCAAATGAAAAAATCTTACAATGGCTAGCTACAAGAGAGAGACAAGGTAGAAAGTGGGCCAAAGTATAGGTTTGAGTAAAGTCAGTCTTCTGATGAAGGTACATCAACTTCACCCCTAAACTTCAGAAACTTCTGCTTATTGTAGCCTATCATTTGTCTCTTGAGGTCCCCAGAGTGGGCAAGCACATAGGATGCCATTGTGGCAAAATAACCAGCTCTAGAACCAGTAAGGCCAGGGAAGAATCCAAAATTCTGATGGCTTCCTCCTTTTCCACCAATATTAACTTCTCTAACCCTGGAGGAAGATGATATGAACCAACAACCTTTGCAAGTGCTTTAATTGCAAGCATTGGCAGCAATGGTTCTCTTGTAAACTTGTTATGGAATATAATGACAGTCTCTTTGTTGAGCTTCGCAATAAAGTGTCCCAAGCTCTGGTTCCTTCCTAAATTTAAGGGTCTGGAACCCTTCCCCCTGCCAAGGAATTTTTCTGCGTCCAGTATTTCAATCTGCAAAAATATGTCTTGGTTAATTGTTCAGCACATTAATTAGACAAAGCAAAATGGTCATAAACATACCTTAGGAGACTCATCCTCCTCAAACAAGGCAGGTTCCCATATATCAATGGATCTAGTTGGCCTTACTTCATAATCTCTAGTCTTTTCCTCTCCCATATGCTCTATTTTAAGCCTTTTCTGGATCTCATTGAACTCCTCTTCAGAAGGTACACCCTGTTGCTCAGATAAAAAAGAAGCTGAATGTCATTCAGAAAAACATATTCCTTTTTGTTAACTTTGTATGTGGGAAATGTTGCTGTGCAATGCAAGGGATCAACATCTTCATCCTCAATGTCAACATTCTCCACTTTAGTGATGTTTTCTGCTTTAAATTTTGCAATGCCCAACATCTCACTGCTTTGTAGTTTCTCTTTCTCTTCATGGAATTCCATCTCTATCTCCTCTTCCTCCTGGTCCTCCTCAACCTGAGAAATCTACTTTGGAATCTGTTTTCCCTCTGGTGTTGGGAGTACATTGAAGAAAATGATAAGTCCAAGGTCATAGTCTACCAACTGGAAATGCATATTACCATGAAATTTGCAAGGCTTTATGATCTTTTGCCAATCTGGATGAAGGCTTGACCACTTCTTTGCAATACCTGTCCTTGCCAAGCTACCTGCTTTGCATATATCAAAAAAATGAACAAGATTGTCAAGCCTGTGATCTCTCGTCAATGTTGTATATATCTCTATCAATTCACTAATTTGTGTGGAGAAGTTATCCACAAGTACTTGAAGATCAAAGGCAGCATTAAAAATCTCTTTGACACTTTGAAATCTTGTAAGTTCATTAACTTTGTAAAGAAAAGAGATCAGCCTGTCATCAGTGGTCTCTTGTATATCCTCTGTATCCATTATGACAATACACAAATGTCTGAGAAAGAGAAAAGAGAAGTCCATCAAGACATTAAGAAATAGACATGACATGGTGCGTAAATTTCTTCTATGACTAAAATATATAAATAAACTACCCTTTCTTAATAATGCAAAAAACTAATAATGGTTTATAAACAAGTATGCAAGTTGTAAATCTAAGCAAGCAAGAAATAATTACAACAAATTGTGTCACTTGCTAAGTTGTGTCACTTGCTACGCGAGGTGTGAGGATGAGGAGAAAGTTGGCACTCAATAAATTCGTGCACGGCGTGACACTTGGTACGTGAAATCTTTGTGCTAGGAAGAGGTCGACACCTTCAGAATTCGCGCACGGGGTCTCACGGGGTGTCACTTGGAGGGTTGGAGGCTTTATTTCTAAGCCTTGTGAAGCACAATAAGCGGAAAAGCGGGTTGGGTAAGTTGTTTATATGGCCAAAAATGTTTCCTCGGGTGGTGTGCCAAGCGGTTGCCGCCTCGAAGTGTGTGCCCAATGGCTAGTATGCGCCTAGGGAGGAGCGGCGCGCCTAGGGACTTGCGCATAGTGCCCTATACAAGCCCAAGAAGCTCCTCAAAACCCAAATCGAGCACATTTTGAAGGAGATTCTAGCGGTGCTTTCACCACCCGATTCTACCCGCGCTTGGAACAACCGTCACCTCGTGCGCGATCTGTGTATGTGTGACGTTATTCCTCCCTTTGTTATTTCGCGTACGGGGTGTCACTCGGTGCGCGAGCCGCTTGGACGGTGAAAGCTTCCAATGATATGGTTATCGCGCACGGGGTGTCACCATGCATTGCCAACACAGCCAGAACCTTTTCTATTGCTATTTGTGAAAGTAATAGGAAAAATTATATATACATATTTTACTTTTCTCATAATAGGAAAAATTATATATACATCTTTTACTTTTATTACTAATATTGTTTGTTGTGCAGCAATCATTCCTATTCCTTTTGAAGATGTCAAGGACCAAGCAGACTGCAAGGAAGGTTGATGAGCCTCTATCCAAAGATGAAGAAGAAGTTCCTCAGCCTAGCAAAGCAAACCAACCATCCACTTCCAAAGATTCTGGCAAACCAACCTCTACTGGCACAAAGAAGAACACATTTCAGAGGAAGGATTCTTCTCTACCTGTCCCTAAACCAAGCAAAAGGAAAGCTACACATCAGAGGAAAGCTTCGAAGCTTGTGCAGCTTAAGCCTCTCCTTACAAAGAGAAAGTTCAAGTAGGGGTCAAATGTCTAAGAGAGATAAGGAAGGCCATAAAGGCCATCAATCTTGCAATTCCCAAATTGCCCTTCCAGAGACTGTGCAGACAAGTTGCAGAGGAGTACAAGATTTCCATGAGGTGGACTAGAACTACATTGGCATGTATCCAGGAGACTTCTGAGGACTTTATGATTGAGCTTTTCCAAGATGCCTATATCTGTGCAGCTCATGCCCATAGGGTTACTTTGATTGACAAAGACATGATCACTCTCAGAAGGCGGAGATACAGGTTTTCAAAAATTTTGGAGCCTGTCCCTATGCATGATATAAAGGCACTCAATATTCTCAACATTCCTCCATGGAGAAAGCCCAAGGAGCGTGAAGTAGGAGTTGTTGATATTACTGAAGAAGAGGAAAAGGAAAGGAAAAAGAGAGCCAAGGAAGACAAGGAAATTGCAGAGAGAAAGGAGCTTGACTTGTTGGAACCTCAGCTAGTGCCCCTCTTGAGGAGTGTCAATCCTACTAGTTTTGTTGTCACTCTATTCAGTGAGGAGGATCCTAGGGAGGATTACAATTCACTTGACTCTGAGAACTTGGAAACTCTCAAGGACTGGACCAAGGAGATCAATTCTCCACTCCTTATCACATGCCTCAGGTTGTTTTTGTTTTCCTCTGTATTTTTGTTTATAGCAAGAACTCTTTATATAACAATATCCTGTACCAGGTTAATGATGCATTCATATGAGCCAGACCTTCAACAAAAGGTGGACATTTTAGACCCTGCTATCTCCCACTTTCTTAGGACAGAGACAAACATTAGAGAGCTCACAAAGTGGTTGACTTATGTGGACTTGGAAATCTGTGAATTTTTCTTGATTCCTTATCATGAGAGGTAAGTTTCCTACCTACACCTTGTGAAGAGAATTTGCTAATTCATGTTAGAAGGCTAACTGAGGCTTGTTTTTATAGCTCACATTGGAGTTTAATTGCAATTGATATTGTGAAAATAAAATGCTACTTTGTCAATTCTCTTGCTGGAGTACATGGTCAAGCAAAATTGTAAGTATAGCAGCAGACACATTTTGTAAACCACAAGCACATACTTTTAGTAAAGCAGAACCTCATTTATAAATAATTTTGGACAGTTCTGCTACAAGATTTATAGAGACATTGGAGAATTGTCCACCCATGCCACAAATGCTGAATGAAATCCATTTTGTAGTGGTGAAGGTTGGAATTCTTTATGCTTTGTTCACTTCAATGGATTATCCTCAAAGATTTTTTCCCATAAATACATGTAATGAATTGAAGGTTCCAATCCATCTTGAAAGCCATTCATGTGGATGGAGGGTATTGACAAATGCCAAGCTCCTCTTGGACTTCATATACTACAATGACAATCAGGATATAGAAGTATAGCATATTTCATATTTGCCAGCTATATTTTTTCTCATTTTATTGTTCCTAAAACTTGCTTTCTATTGCCATGTATAGATCAACAGAGAGTGCTATAGTGAGAACCATGTATGGTTGACAAGAGCAAGGATTATCAAGTATATGATTGAAGCAAATGGACAACTGAAAGAGGTATTTAAAGATGATGATGTTGAAGAGAAGGGGAAAGCAAAGCTGGAAGAGGAAGAAGAGAGTGGTGAGCAGGAAAAGGCAAGTGAAGAGATGGATGATAAGAGAAAGAGGAAGCAACCTTCAATCCCTCCTGCCAAAGAGCCCACTTCAAGAAGAAAATCTCCCAGGACAAAAGAGCCCACAAAAAGAAAATCTCCTGCACAAGCACCAACCCCATTAAGGAAGTCCCCTAGGGACAGGAAAACTCCTGGCAAAAAACTATTCTAGCTTATTGTAGCCCACTTGTATCAAGCTTCCCAGTTCTCTATTGTATCCAATTGTCTATTCTATAACCCACTTGTAACCAATTGGCCCTTGTATGGACCCTTGTATGTAAGTGCAAATATTTGAAATTGAATACATTTTGATCACCTTGTTTTAAGACTCTGTTACAAAATCAAATCATTGGATGTTTGGAAAAGTTGCATTTCAATAACAAAATAAAGATCCTTTTAGATCATGTGATACAAAATAAGATCCTTGTAGGTCATGTGATACAAAATAAGATCCTTGCAAGACATGTGTTACAAAATTGCCTTGAAGGATATTTAAGGCACCAAATGTACAATGCCGTCCAAGATGTCCTTGCACTATAGCCTCTTTTCATTCCTTTTTGATACCTACAAAAATAGTCCAAGTTAAATAAAGAACCAATAAGAGAACAAGAGACTTTTAGGCATAAAAGTTACCTTTCCACCATTTACTTGAAAGTAGAATGTTGTGGGCAGTTCAATTTCATCATTTTGCAGGTCCAATCTCAATTGCTGTAAGCTACACATGCCTCTTATCTTTACAATTGATAGAGGCTCATTGTTTACCCATATATCAATGTCTTCTATTGCGTTGTCAATGAAGTCCTCCATGTCTTGATCAAGTGGAGTTAGCTGACCACCAACATAGTGCCATCTTCTGTAATAAAATGACATAATGAAGTTTTGTGTCCCTATCATGTATTTAAATGCAAGAAATTGAGCCAGCTTGCACATTACAAGACGTGATTCCATTCATTGTTTTGGTGTTCCAACCCTCATCCACAAATTCAAGTACATTTGCTGAGTCTAAAGTCTTCACTGAAAACATTGTTCTAGATTTTCTGACTTCAGCATTAGAGAAGAAGTCTACAAAAACTGTAATGGGCATGAATATAGAAATTCTACTATGTTTGCTTGCTATGTTTGCTTTCAAACACTTTTGAATCTCACAAAACAGTTTGCACCTGTAGCCCTCACTTGTATTTGAGCTAGGGAGTGACCATTCTCCACTTTTGAAATCAGGCAAGTCTATCTTGGTTGTGGCTCCAAGTTCTCCAGTCCTTCTAGGTGGAACATAATAATGGTCAAAGAAGAATATTCCATTCTCTGACAGTGAACCCTTAGTCCTTCCCTTGTATATTTCTTCACCAATTGATCCATGACACACATCCATAATATTTATAACACATTCTAATGGCTGCCATTCCATAATGTTTGAAGGATACAAATCTGTACAACAAATAACCATAACATGCATAATCTGTACAACATGCATTACAAATAAGGATTTAAGTTAAGAGACTTACAGTTTGGTCTATGTAATGGAAAAGCAGAACTCTTTGAGTCAATATGCAGATCTTTATGCATGTACACATGCTGCACCAGCACCTCTTTGATTGATTTTTTGTTGTCGCCAAAGCTGAAATCTTTAACAATACCCTTCCATCCCGCCAAGAAAGAGTTTTTGGTGGAAGACTTTATTCTCTTGTTCTGTTGCATCAATATCCATGTTCCTTTGTGTATAGTTATTGGAATCCATTGTCCATTTTGATCAGTCGTGCTGTAAGTGACAATGGATTCAATGGAAGTTTTTGGTCGTTTTGATCGTGATGAAGATTCCATGGTGAAAAAAGAAATGAGCAGAGAAGTCTAGTCTGTGTTCAAGAGAAGAATAAGCAGAATGTGCAAAAAACGGTTCAAAACTGGAAAAGATCATGAGATAGAATCCAAACGTTGTTTTATGATGGCGACGTGCAAAATGAAAACAATATAATATGAGAAGTACGTCTTTCTAAAAGCGACAGCTATTAAATGCCTTTGCACTTTTACTTGTTTACATTGCTATTTACCAGCTCAAAGTTGCAGTAAAGATAGAATATTTGCTTTTTTTGTGAGTTTTCAAAAATAGAGGTTCCGTAACGGAAGCTCTTCAACCATTGGTTGAGACCACTCTCTCTCTACATGCTAAAAGGCACAAAAATGACCTCAAAATTCCCCTAATGTATGCAGTACAATAGAGAGAGAAGAGATTTTGTGAGTGATAGAGAGAGAAGAAGACTAAAACTAGATGGGGTCCCAAACCCCCCTCGAAGGGGCCCCCTCTCTATTTCTAGAGAGGTATTTGCTTTAGATTGCACAAATGTTGATACAATGGTGCTATGTGCTGAGATGCTGGATGAGATCTTGTTGTAGATGCTTGGATTTGTGAGGCTAAGGGTTGAAGATTGAAAACACTAGGGTTGATCTAGCTTGGAGTTACAAACTAATGACAAGGCTATGATTGAAATCTATAATCACTAGCTGAACTGACAACTAAAATCTACAGTGGCCAATTTGATGCAAAAATGCTACATGGCTATATGCTAAAGGGCTGAAAGTTACCAATGTTGGGGCTGATCTAGTATTGCAGGTTGAATCTGGTATAGTAGGTTGATGCTAGGAAAATTTTCTAGGGTTGTTGGAGGTGATGGTGAAAAATGTTTGGATGATGAGGTACGGCGGGTACTTGGGGCTTTTATTGAGGGTACTAACTTACTATTGAGAAGTGAAACATAGGGTCACTTATAGATGGAAGTAAATTTGTGTTGGGTAATGCTAACAAAAAACCCACATCTCTATAATGTTGTTAAATTTCACTTATAAATAAGATAATAAACTCACTTGTAAGATGTGCTTCACATGCAATTAATACCTAGGCTAGGTACTATAAGCTGTAATGTGAACACTCCTCATTGCATAGACCTAGTAGACATGGGAGGTTCTCATGTGCAATCAGAGGGTATGCAACTACTCTAAAGGGCCTGGAAATGAAGGTCCTCTGTTTAGGCTCACAAGGGTGCAAGAACACTTCCTAGGATATCCTAAACACTAGAAATAAGAGTTATAGCTTGTCCACATGCACATAATATTAGATGTGCATTTGACATTATGAGCAGCTCTTTTCCTTCTTTCCTCCATTCTCTGCAAAGGCTCTTCCACTGTGGTCTTCTCTTCACTCAAAGGAAAATTTTGGTCTTTTGGCTGATTCTCATCTTCTTTATCACTTGTTTGGTGCTTTGAGTTCTCTTTAGAGTCCTCCTCATTTTCCTTGTCTGCTTTTGTGTCCTTTAAGTTGAAATATTTCCCGCTGCTTTAATTGAACAATTTTTGTGACCTTATGATTCTCTTGGAAGATCCAAAAACAATATAAGATGAGGTTGCTAGCCCTTTCACTTGATTCAAAATGTTTTTTGGCCTGTATCAACTCTAATTGTGATCATACCCACAACTTGATATGCAATTTTGTTGAGCATTGGGCCTATGTCAATGTATGCTTGATACATATCAAACTCTTTGAGGTTGGAATCTATTCGTGAGTTGAGAAGCAACACAATTCTATCTTTTGAAATGGCCATGACCATGGCAAGGTGCCTCAACGTGTGGTGTATCTTTTCTGCTTTGACACTTGGAAATGTTGATATAGTATTTGAAGTAGCTCTATCTCTTCATTGACCATGTCCTTCAAGGCAAAGTTTTGATATGTCACTTTGAAGAAATCTCTATAATTATCAAGAGGTTGTGTGCTCGGCCCGCCAAATTTGTATGTGCCCGCCTTAGGAATGCTCAAAGAGTCCATAATAATCTATCAAGCACGACAAGCACCTCAAGCACCTTAAGCTTGGGCCGAGTTCCCACCTCAAGCTCAGCCCTAGCTTACCTAAACTGGTCAAAGGACTTTTACACTAATTATTGGAGGTCTTCAATGAAGCTAAACCTAAGGTTTTATGCTCCATTGGTCAGCCTTGCTCTTTGATAGACCATCTCTCATTTGGGCCCCTTATCATTGGCCCCATGTTAAGATAGATCTATAAGCACATGTCTATATCTTAACCCTTGTTCCCATTTCTCCCACATTAAATGATCAATTTAATATGAGAAAATCATTTGGGTTGGTTAGATATTATATTTTATGACAAGGGTAGTGCACTTAATGCCAATTTTATTGACTATCTTGAAGGCAGAAGAAGCTGACTTATATGCATCTCTCACAAACTACAAAATATAGTTTCTTTTGCACTTCTTTGCTAATGTCCTTGGAGAGCTCAATGTATTGTGTTGTAAACTTCAAGAGGATCACATTGATATTTTTGCTATCGATACCCATTTCAAGGTTGCTATAGAGTCTTTGCAAATGGATTTTCTAGGGAATGCATTTGGATGTGAGGCCAGGTATACTCTTTTTTTTTTGTCAAAGGCGATAAATCAATATGGCATCATTGATTACATTTGATTCCTCACAAGAAATACACATTCTCATTCACTACATCTTGGCCCTATGTGTGACGAGGATGTTCTTGATCCACACAAAACTTTCCAGGGGGTGGCAAATAATCTGGCTTACATGGAAATTATGTACATCACAGACCTGGTGGATTCATTGTCAAATCGTTTTAAGATTTATTTTGATCTCTTTCAGACAACAAAGTACTTTAGCCCGAAGGATTATGATCAGGACGTACTTACAAAAACTAGATTTCTTTACCACAAGGTGGCTAGATATATTGTGCAAACATTTTGGAAAGGGAGCCAACTCTTTCATCAATGAAGAAGAGTGAAAAGGAGAACACAGATCTTTTGTCACACGCATTTGTAACTGCTTGAAATGTAAGAGTATGCGTTCTTCTTGGCAAGATTGTTGCAACCATGACGAATAGGAGGTATCTTTTCCACGGACCATGAAACTGTGGAGAGCTCTGCTTCTACTTCCACTTTCATGATCAATTGCTTGTGAAAGAGGTTTCTAAAAAATGAATAAGATAAAAAAACAAGTCTCTTAATAGGTTGTCGCTTGAATCACTAGGTTTACCAATGTTTGTTGGACTCAATACTCTAAAAGCTTCATTTCCTCAAGATGTATTGTGGGAAGAATGCTTTGATATGTGGAAATCTATGAGGAAGAAAAGGATAGCAATCTTGGAAACAAATTGATTGTTGCTATGGAGTTTTATTTGCTTGGATATTCAAGCCAGAAGATATAATTTTGTATCCAGGGTTCTTTTGCATTGTATTGGTATTGAATGAATTTTAATCTTCTTTTCAAAGTAGTTTTTATTCTCCAATTTGGTACTTTCATGATGGAAATGAACTCATATTTATTATGTCATTGATTTCGTTTTAACTTTGCTCTATTATTTTGTAATCTTTAAAAATTAACCAAGTTGTGATACGTGGAGTGTAGTTTGAGAATACATTGTTTAAATAATGCATTTTGTCAAAGTTATATTAAAAGGATGGTTTAAATGCATGGAAGAGTGTGAATAAGTGAAATATTAATGTATGAGATAAGTGACATATTAACTTGTTTAATAATGAATTATTTTTTTGGCA
This sequence comes from Adiantum capillus-veneris, assembly GCF_014529385.1. NCBI lineage: Eukaryota > Viridiplantae > Streptophyta > Polypodiopsida > Polypodiales > Pteridaceae > Adiantum > Adiantum capillus-veneris. Next base: position 46,014,657 of record NC_140947.1, read on the forward strand.
TTTTGATTTTGCAAGAGGGACAGCTAAAGCTAGGAAAGGTGCATACAAGTGAAAATCCTGTAGACATGTTTACAAAGGTGACCAACAAGGAGAAGTTGAGCTTTTTCTCATCTTCAATTGGCATTCAAGGATAAGAAGCCAGGATGGAAAGCAATCACAGGTTTGGTTTTGGAGATTACTCAAGTTGCCCAGTCATTGGCTCATACACAATGCTTTCCATGTGAGCCTACTAAAGCCTTACAAAGGAGAGCCACCTCAAGAACCAACTTCTGAAGACCCACCGGAGATTGAGGACCAAGAAGAGGTGCTGCAGCCCGGGTCCATTCTCCGACATGAAGACAAGGTACTAAGAGGCGGTAAGACTATCTGACAATATCTTATTAAGTTTAAGAATTACCTTTTTGAAGATGCTACATGGATGCAAGGTATACAATTAAAGGATAACCTAAACCTTGTCAATGCTTAGAATGCTTCCCAAGAGTAAGCAAATGTACAAATGTTAAAAATGAACAAAGTTTTTGTCTTATAAGACTCTCTTTTTCTTTATTGTGCACAAAAATGAAGTAGTATGCATGCTTAGATCAAGTTTGCGCAATACAAGAGACTATTCATATTAGCGACGCTCATACAGCAATGCTCAAAAAAAAAAAATCCCGGCGTCGCTATCAGCGTCGTAAATTTACAAGTAAATTTGCGACGCTCATAGCGACGCCGGCTGGGCTAAAAAAAATAACAGAGAGCTCCCAAAAACTCAGATCTCAGATCTGAGTTTTTCGGCGCCCTCAAGCAAGAAGCAGGTAACGCTCTCCCTCCCTCTCTCTCTCTCTCTCTCTCTCTCTCTTTCTTCTCCACACACACACACACACAAGGAGAGGAAGGAGAGCCAGGTATGCTCCTTCCCTCTCCTCACTCTCATGTTCCCATCCCCTCTTTCTCTCTCCCTCTCTCTCTCTCTCTCACACACACACACATAGTGTTTTTGAGAGAGAAAGAGAGAGAGAGAGAGCACAAACATAAACAAAAACGCACACACACACACACATAAACAAATAATGCACACACACATTGAGAGAGGAAAAGAGAGAGAGAGAGAGCATACATAAACAAAAAACGCACACATTGAGAGAGGAAAAGAGAGAGAGAACATGCATAAACAAAAAACGCACACATTGAGAGAGGAAAAGAGAGAGAAAACATGCATAAACAAAAAAACGCACACACATTGAGAGAGAAGAGAGAGAGAGAGAGAGAGAGAGAGAGAGAGAGAGAGAGAGAGAGAGAGAGAGAGAGAGAAAGAGAAAGAATCTAATTTAACGTCGTAGGAAACTAATTAAAATTAAAAGACCTAAAGATCTAGCCGACGAGGAGTTGAACTCAAGACCTATTATTCAAGAGGGAAATGGCATAACCAATCTATCATACTTGGCATGGGTGATAGAAAGGTTAAACCATTTATCTCTTTTTATTGGCACACACACATCCACACACGCGCACACACACAAGAAGAAGAGAGTTATAACGTCGTAGGAAACTATCCCAAAAGACGTTAAAGATTAGGTTAGATATAGACTTACATTAAATTAGATTTAGGTTTATTTTTAGTTAGATTTACGTTTATTTACGCTAGATTTAGATTTATGTTATATTAGATTAGATTTAGGTCTCCATAGACTGCGATGCCTGCATGAAGCGGGTGAAGCATGTTGTGCGACGGACAAGACATGTTTCTTTGCAGCACGTTCACGAATTTGGCGAGTTCGATCCATCTATTATAGATCGAGTTGTTGCCAATTATAGCTCGTCGGACTCTGACGTTGGCCAACAAGCAGTAATCTTGCAACCCAATAGACGTGTTCGCAGGCGCTTTGATCAAGCAGCATATGTGAGGCCACAAGATGTAGCCTCTGACAGCTCGGGGGATGATCATGTAGAGCACATTCCCAACGAGGCAATGTTTGAGCCCGAGATTGATGAAATGATCGAGACGATCATGGATTCAGAAAGGCTTATCTATGATGATATGAAAAGTGAAGCCGATACGCCATTGTATAATGGAGCACGTATGTCTAGATTGAAAGCACTCCTGATTCTTCTCAACATGCAGGCAAAGTTTGGATGGAGTGACACTAGCGTCACAGCGCTTTTCAAGTGATCTATTACAATTAGTTTACTTTAATACAACTCTAAATGTATAATGATCTGATAGATTTTTACACGACTGTATCGTATTTTTATGTTGTGTAGATTGCTTAAAGAGCACATACTACCAGCTGATAATGTGATGCCCGATTCCCGAGATGAAGCAAGAAAGATTTTGCGAAACTTGGGGATGGATTACAATTCTATCCACGCTTGTCCTAATGACTGCATTCTTTTCAGAGGGGAATACATAGACATGGAGAAGTGTCCGAAATGTGATTCCGAAAGATATCGAGTAGATCTCCACGGGACAAAAATTCCACAAAAGGTTTTGCGACATTTTCCTCTGCTTCCTCGCATCAAGCATTTCTTCGAATGTAAGTCCGTGGCCGCCCTAGCATCATGGTATGAGGAGAATAAATCTTCGGATGGTGTGCTACGAATTCCTGCAGATTGCGCAGCCTACAAAAATATATAGATGGAACATGGTCGGATGACGGAATGCACGTAGGGATCCCTCACTGAAGAAGCAAATCTACGAAGGTCATCAAGCGTATCTTCCAGAGAATCACGTGTTACACGACGGCTTTTTGGGAAGAGAGCCACCAAGGATGTCTGCACAAGCATGGTTAGAGCAGAAGGAGATGTGTGATGACGGATTGCCCACAGGGATGAAGAGACTATCTCTATGGTACGAGTTACCATACTGGCCCCGACTCATGATCAATCACTTGCTCGATCCAATGCACATATTAAAGAATGTGGGTAATCTACTATGGGACCATCTGACCAGCAAGAAAGATACTTTGGGAGCCAGAGTTGACTTTAGAAATGTGGATCGTATGGAGAAATATTGGCCGCAAACAGCGTCTGACGGATCGATAAAACTCCCTAAAGCACCATGGATTTTCACAGGAGCCCAAGAACGCAAAGTAAAAGAGACCATTCGATCTTTGCGGACCCCCACTGGCGTAATGCACTCTCTCCGAACGTGTTTTACTAAAGAAGGAAAGCTTACCGGTTTGAAGTCACACGATTGGCATAAAATGTGCTAGGTACATTCATAGTGGACTTTAATATCATTGCATAAAATGTGGACTTTAATATCATTGCTGCACATACTTTACAGTTTATTTTACTGGTTGCCATTGAGGGATGTTTGTCTCTCGACGTCCGTAACACAATCTACAAACTTTCGAAGCTGGTGCAATGGATCTCACAAAAGGAGATCAACGTAGACTCCATACCATTCACCAAACTAAATGCTGCGGAGCTTGTGTGCATGTTTGAGAAACATTTTCCTACTACCATGCTAACCGTTCAGGTGCATCTTCTTGTTCACATAGTTGATGAGGTGGAAATAGTTGGCACAGTACATTCCAGATGAATGTTCTTCTTAGAACGTTTCATGAAAACGCTCAAGGGATATGTGCGTCAAAAGGCACGTCCGGAGGGTAGCATGGCAGAAGGTTGGCTGGTATCAGAGTCCCTAGTGTACATTGGAGAGTAGCTAGACGGATTTGATAAAGCCCGGGACACGCTATGGCGAACCATAGATGATGAGCGCATATCTGGGATTGTCATGTGCAATCTCGGTGTTGAGAAGAAGATGACAGAAGATCTAGAGGCTAAAATCAACCGATTTTGCATGCTTCACAATCTAGTGATGCAAAAGTGGATTTCACAATATGAGGATGCAAAGCAAGAGCGACAAAGGGCACGAATCGAGTGGAGACAGGGAAGACGACCACCGATGCACTATCGGACGGGTCTGGAGAGCCTACCAACATTCATGAGCTTAAGATGGTTGCACAACCAGTTGAAAAGCGCACAACAATGCGGTGAAGAAGTGACTGAGGAAGAGTGGGAGTACTCTTGGGGTTGCGCAACCAAGGTAAGTTTGCAATGTACGACTAGCTAGTGACTTTCTTTCTAAACGTTTGAACGGCCACTCATAATCTTTGTTCGTTGTAGTATAAGTCATACACAGCAGCATGGTGTAAAGGTCGACATTTTAGGGTGGAACGGATCGACAAAAAGCGTTTTACTCAAGATTGTGGAATCATGGCAAAATTTGAACAGTCTAGTCGACGACGTTCCTCTGATGCAGATCCTGTGGTGGCGGAACTCACTTACTTCGGCACGCTACAAGAGATTTTGAGGATCCATTACAGAGGATTTTTTGTCGACTTGTTCGACGTGCAATGGTTCAAGATAATCATGGAGGGTCGCAACGCTAGTGTGCGTAGAGGAGAGTCTGGTTTTCTTGATGTGGATTCTACTAAGAAATGGACTGACCTAAGAGACACTTTCGTACTACCCGAGCATTGTGAACAAGTAAGTATGTAAATAGTTAACATCCCCCTTTTACAAGTTATGTGCTTGAAAGCTCTCATGTAAGTTATGTGGCTCTGGCAGGTAATATTTCATCCTACAAAGTCTACATCAAACTGGTGGTACGTCATAGAGGTAGCCCCTCGTAGTGCAAGGACGTATGAAGGCTACCATGTGCCAATCACAACGGCATCAATGGAGGAGATCAAAGAAGATGCTCAATCAGAAGCCGCTGCGGTGGTGCCAAACGAGCATCAAGATGCTACTACTCTATATGGGGTGCATGCAGAGGATCTACAAAATGAAACAGAGGACATGTGTTTAAACGGAGAGCTCTATATAGATATAGGAAGTTATGCTGAGTTATGCGAGGATGAGAGAGAGATCTCTTAAAGCCACAAATATTGTATTTGAACAATTTTGCTCCGTGTGTAAAAGCTCTGGCTCTCTAAGTACCTTCCATGGTGTATAACGCTCTTTTCTACTCGTGCTCACATCTTTTGATTGAAAATTCTGAGTTTTCGACTTGCCTCTTCTATCACTCAATTCATTGCGTCATTGTATTTATATGCATCATTACGTCATTGTATTTAATGGTCTTTGCGTCATTGTCTACTCTATTCATTCAATATTAAGTTTAAATATTCGTGTGTTTAATGCAGGTATGGATGATGAGGAGTTTCTTTCTTCTTTGTCACCGCAGCAGAGACAGTGGTACGTGGAGCGTCATCGCTCCGGCGCATCATCGCGCGTTCCTACTCCATCCGCATCTCCCTCTCCTTCGGAGCATTCGGCGCGCTCCGAAGCTTCGGTGTCGACGAGACGATCTTCACACTCGTCTAGGCACCGGCGCTCTAGTGGTGGCGGTGGCGGTTGTTGTGGGAATTCCGCCGCCGATGCCTCCACACCGCCTCGTGTTCGACGAGGCTCTTTACCCTCCCCTTCTTTGCCCGCCCCCACACCAGCCACAGCATCGCCATCTACTCCAGGTTTTGCGCGGTTGACTGTTCCTAGCAGCTACACACCTCTACCTACTCCGCCAGGAGCCACCCCACTCGACACTCCTCGCTTCGGGGCCCAGACGCCGGTGGAGTTTAATTAATTAAAAAACACTTACTAAAAGAACCAATAAGAATTAAGCTTTCTAGAAGACTATTGGACAGTCTCCCAAGGGGTCGAATGAGCATTCAACAGTCCAATGGCTTGCTTGATTCCTATTGGCCAGGAGGTAAAGGGGTCCAATGAGAGTTTAGTTGAATTATTAAATTACCTGAAGCTCTCACAAAAGGGGAAAGGGGGAAACATGTCAGAAGGCTATCACTTATGCTGCTTAATTGTCATTGGCTAAACCTGGGGAGGTCCAATAGGATGCTAGCATGAGTAATTAGCAAGGGGGGTCGACCAAGAGAGAGAGGGGGCTGATTTTTGCAAGGCATGATTGACACACACACTCACACAATCAATGTGTGGAGCAAGAAGACTCTCTCTCTCTCTCCGTCTCAAGCTTTAATGGAAAGCTTATCTCCTACTCCAAGCTTGTGAGAAGGGAGGCCTACACCAATAACTCTTTGCTTTGTGATGCAAATCCAACCAAGAGCCAAGCTTCAATGCATGCTCATCTCCTCTACCATGCTAATTACTAAGCTAAGCTATGCTAATATGAGTGATTATGTGAGGAGATGTACATCTTTCTCGTAAGAATACTCCTTCTTCCTCTCAATCTACTCTCATACCACGCTAGCTCTCACCATCTTCGAAGGTGTGTGAGGTCTTGGGTCTGAGACCCTGAGGGAATTGATGTTATGTTTGATAAGTGTTTTGCTTAGTGTATGAAGTTTCCATCTAATTCATTGCACTAGCTAGTCTTGAAGGAACACAAAGAATTGTATTGTACAATGTCTCTCTTGATGGGAGAAACCATAATACAAAGCCTTTTGGAGGGGAGACCGGCTCCATGTAAATCCGGTCCTCAACTGTTGTCAATAGCTTAATTTCTCTCTCTTTTAAAGTATTGTTCATGCTATCTAAGTAGGTGTTATGCTTTTTGTTGCTCTCTCCATCCAAACACTCTTGTTATTCTCATTAGGAAGCTATTCTAATGAAATGCTCACTATGTTCATGCTATTTTCCGCTACACACAAGTTACTAGGCCATTAAATGTTACAGGAGTATATGTCTCATGAGTTTAATGTATTTTTTGGTTGATCATGGGATAAAACACCAATGTACAATTCCATATACACACTAGCAAAATGGTGTTGCTAAAAGAAAAAATAGGTCGCTTAGGAAGATGGACAATGTATGGTCAAAGCTTTGCCACATTTGTTTTGGCTTGAAGCTATCATGTGTGCTCCCTATGTACTTAACATGTGTCCTTAAAAATCTTTGTGGTTTAGGACTCCAAGTATGACGCATGGCATGATAAGAAGTCATCTTTTGATCACATGCATGTTTTTGGTTGTTTAATTTATTCTTTGGTGCCACAAACACATCGCAAAAAATTGGATGATAAGGTTAAAAAATGCATTTGTGTTGGTTATAGTACTAAAAGAAAAGGTTACAAGTTATACCATCTACAAACAAAATGTATCTTGGTTTCACGAGATGTTGTGTTTGTGGAAGATTCTGTTTGGTCTTTGTTATCATGTACCAAAGAAAATAATGTGAGCTTGTAGGACATTTATGACACTTTGTTGCCTCTTTTTAATGATGGAAACTTGAATGTAAGTTCCAATGATGCAAATGTATAGCCTATGGGGTTTTTAGAAAATGCTACAAATCAGCCTATTACTGATGCAGATGTGCATGGTGTACAAGGGTTGAGAATGAGGAGGCTAGAGCTTTGCCAAAATGGCTGGTGCATACTTTGTGTGACAAGAAATTGGATGCGCCTATGTCTAGTCGTACTCGTTCAAGTTCTCACCATGCATCTTATGCGCTAGATTGTTATGCTTTGGCTATTTTCTAGTTTATATAATGTGGAGGAACCTCTTTCTTTGGATGAAGCATAGAAATCCAAAAATTGGATGGCTTCCATGCATCAAAATATGATGCACTTATAGAAAATGACACATGGAATTTATGCTATTTGCCTCCTGGCAAGAAGGCCATTGGTAGGAAGCAGGTTTACAAGTTGAAACGTAAGCCGAATGGTGAGATTGATTGCTACAAGGCTCAACTTGTTGCAAAAGGTTATGCACATTAAAAAGGCATATATTATGAAGAAACTTTTGTTCCCACTTATTGTATGACTATTGTTCATTTTCTATGTGCATTGGCAGCTCATTTTGGATGGGATGTACATCCATTAGGAAATTTCGGAGGTCATTTGGAGGGCCTTCTAAGAAAATGTATTTTTTGCACTCTCTCTCTAGAAAAAATGACAAATAAAAGAGCTGGGTCTTTCATAGTAAAACTTCAAAAAGTGTACTTTAAGTAGATTCCTTACCCCTCTGAACATTCGTTCGTAGTGATTGAGGGATAATACTCTTTTTAGTTGTATTGAATGAACAACGTCAATACGGAGGGAATGAGGCTAACATGGAGGGACAAATCCGCAGCCGCTATTCACTTTCCATTAAACCTGCACATTTGGCTAATGGCGCACTCCTCAAATGGCACAAATGTTACCCACAAACGAGCCAAATATCACCTTCACATTGATTTGGACAATGAGTACCAACCATTGATTAAGCGCAGTAAAACAAACACACATATACCTCCCACCTCCATAGACACGCTCAGAGCTCAAGGAGCTAAACACATAGATATCTGGACGAGAGGCTCTCTCTACCCTAAGAATCCAATAACTAATGCGTCTCCACCGTTTGTCAATCCTACAAGCTTATTGACCTTTGCTGGTGATGGAGAAAACGGCCTTCTGGGTTATTGTAAATCACTTACAAGAGAAGCTGGAACTTACAAGAGCATTTTCCAATCTCAACAATGTGAGATTGTTCGCCTTTCACATTTACATTCTACAGATCAGGTTACCATTTTGCAACATAAAACAGAGGTACAAGAACTGAAAGAAAAGGTGCGAAGTTGTCAAATGAAGGACACCATCTTGGGTGGTCGTATCCGAAAGAAGAAATTGCGCAATCTTGAAACATTGCAGGTTGCATCAGGAGGTCTCAAGAAAAGAATCCGAGCATTAAGGTGATGCTTCTTGGTTGGCTACATTGTTTTAGTTAAGTAATCTCTTTGTTTTTTCTTGTTATGCATTGTTTTCATGTGCCTAAATAGTGTTAGTGAAGCAAATTTTCTGTTATTTACTTATGCATTGTCTTCATGTAGAGACTCAATCTATCCTGACAAGGAAAACATTGACCCCAAAGCCAATATAGGAAAGAGATTGAAGCCACTTATAAGTAGAAGCCTGGCAGCAGATATAGTACATGACAAGAAGTTTAAAGTTCTACAAAGAAATGTAGTGGACCGCTTTATTTCAGAGAACTCAGTGCCTGCAAAAGAGATACAAGGAACACTTGATTCACTTGGTGTAAGCAAAAGAGGATATTCGGCTATCCAAAAGTCTGTCTCATCCATCTTTGTTAGGAAGGGTATAAAATCCAAACTTCTACCATCAGCCTCAAGTGTTTGGAAAGAGAGGCTTCAGCTTAACGAGGCACAGGGAGACTATCTTGGACAGCCCTTTCATATTAAAGCAACTTACAGTGGCCATGGAGCCAACACTGTGGCATATGATGAGTTCAACAATATTTTTATGGACCTGCGGATACTACAGAAGAGAATGGTGGAGTTTTACAACATCACATTTGAAGAGTCACGTGGACTATTACATTTTGTGTTAAAACTGGATGAGTGTGAGCTTGTTAAAGAGAAAAAGCTAGAGCGTGTTACTATTACTTTAATGAATAGAGCCCTCTCAAAGTGTCCCAGTGATGATCCTTTATATTTTAGTGTTCAATCAGAATCTAACATATGGTGGCTTGGTGCGTTTGAGGTAAGCGATATTCTCAAGTAAGCTCAAATATTCAGATCTACTTAAGTCTCATTTATTTTGTGTTGCAGGTAAAGAAAGAAGATCATGAGATTCTATATTGGGTGTTCCATCGAACTAATATTCCGGAGCTGATTGATCGACAGACTAACCAGGGAGAGGTACTACGTCTAGATGGAAGGGGAGACTTTCAAGTTCAGTGGCATCTTGCAGGTGACCTTAAAACATTAAAGTGCATGTATAATTGTGGAATGGGTGCAATGGCAAAGTCACCGTGTTTGTTCTGCATGGAGCCTGCAAAGGTCATGAACCCAAAGTGGTGGAGAAAAGCTCCAACACGTCACATTGAGGATCCTGCTTTTCGACCAGTTTTGAAAATACCACTTGTGAATGTTCACATTTGTACAATGCATGCCCTTTGTAGAATTGTAGAGAAATTGGTCTACTTATACATCGGGTTTGCTTGGAAGATTAAGAACTCTGCAGAACGACAAGTAGCCTTGCAGTGCTTAGAAATGGTACTGTCGGATATGGGGCTTCATGGTGGCAATGTGAAAATCCAGCGGGATGAAAAGAGATCAACTGCTGAGAAGGATGTCCCATGCAAACCATCCATCGGTGGGGTGAAGGCACGGAGGTTTTTATCTAAGCCCCAAGGTACAAGAGATCCAAAGCTAACAAAACATGGAAAAATATATAACACATCTTATGTTAGCAAGGTAGAGTATCAGAGCTGGAAAAAGCTACATATTGCAGTCAAAGACCACGAACCAACTACTCGTAACGCGAAGGCTGAGGTTTGGCGATCAATAGACATCCTATTTTTGATGTGCGACAAAGATGACTGGTCACAAGGTGATATGAACAAGTTCAAGGAAAATCTCAACCTTCTGAAAAAATCATTCAAGACAGCATGGACAGACACCCAGATTACTCACTACATGGTATTATCATGTTTTTCTTTCTCTCTTATGTGCAAATATGTGAGTGTAAAACATTCTAACTAATCTGTTTTCATATCCAGCACATCATCTTCAATCATTTGCCATATTTTATACAGAAGTATGGGAACCCGGCAATATGGAATACCCAAGGGATGGAAAAGTCTCATTACATGGCGAGAAATGCTTATTTCAGGCACACACGACATGGTGGCTCTCGAATCAAGGCTAACAGTTTGAGAGAACTATTTGAATGGTTCTATCGTAGAATCATTCATCGAATGCAGGCAAAAGAAGTCTTGGCAAATTCAGCAACAGCACAAGCAATCAGACATTTACAACAACAAAAAGCTAAAAGATCAATGGCATACAACAACTCCGGAGCTCGTGAAAGTCAACGAAGGTGGAGAGAGACAATGGTGTATGTGAATCACAAGTGGAGAAAGATACTCTGAGTGGATGGCATTGTAAAAAATTTATGTAATACATGATCTTATACAATTGCTACTTGAAGTGTATCAAAATTTTGCAGGTTCAATTTTGTTTTTTGGCACGTCACCCTTGTAACGAATCATGAGATGTTTGCCATACTCTAAAAGTTCATCTGGGTTTTGTCTTCCAAGAGCTAGTGCCATTGCTGTGTACGTGTAGTAATACGCTGCCCGACCACCTGTATAGCCTGGGCAGTAACCAAAACAATCTCTAGCAAACACTTTGTCAACAAGAATGACTTTATCTGCACTTTTGGGCAGCACCGGTCCACCCAAGAAGCGTGATAGTGTCTTGAATGTGTAAGTTGCTATTGAACCCTCTTGTGACATGGAATTGTGAAAAACTACTATCGGTGACTCGCAGAGCTTTGAAAGGTACTGTGCTAGGGCCGCATCCCTTCCTCGATACTCTCTTGTCCGGCGCCGAAGGAAGTCATCCTTTGTTACCATATACATGTGGTAGTGATGTGTGTGAACACACTAGGACCGCCGGGGCATTTTTTCCCTCTTTAGGAGGTTTTTTCCCCCGTGCATTCTATATACGCCCATCACTCTAGGGCTATCTATCTTTCCATTGCACACTAAGTAATACACTCTCTATTGTGTACCTTGAGCTTCCTTCGTCTTCTCCAAGCTGTGTGTGTTTCTCTGCAACCCTAATTCCAACAATTGGTATCAGAGCAGGTCACGTCCTCCCGGGCTTAGTCGCCAGCTGCTCCAGCACACGCCTACTCACTTTCTCCGATTTCAGTGAGCTTTGGCGAGCGTTCGCAGGTCGACAAATATTTTGGGAGAGCTCGAATTTTGATTTGGGCTCATTTCGGCCCATTTCCACTACGGGCAGTACTGCACAGGCTATTTCGTCATTTTGTGCAGATTTTCTGTCAGTGCCGTTTTCTGCATAACAGGTGCCTTATAGTCTTCTACGGTTTGTGCTATATAGCACAAGTTGTTCCCGCTCCATTTCTCCTATTTTCGGGCAGTTTTCACATCAGGTGCAGCATTTACCATGGCTGACAACAACAACACAGATGTGTTCAAGATGTTTGCTGCTGAGGACAGGTTGGATGGGGACAACTACCCTATGTGGGCTTATATGATGCAACACGTTCTTGTGTCAAAAGGTGTCTGGAACATTGTGCAGGGCATTGATGTACGTCCTGGTTCTGAAGATGTAGGCGATATTGAGGATGTTGCAGGTCTTGCTGCAAGGATTGCAGCTGTTAGAGTTGTTTTGCCTACAGCAGAACAAGCTCGTTGGGATGTTAAGGATGCGCAGGCTCATGCATTGATTGCGTTGTCTGTGAAGCGCACCATTATTCCTCACATCCGTTCAGCAAAATCTGCAAAACAGGCTTGGGATATTCTAGCAGGTCTTTATGCAAGCCGCAATGAGGCTAAAATTGCTTTGCTGCGTAAAGAGCTAGAGTCGAAGATTATGCATGAGGAAGATGATATGGACACTTTCCTTGCTAGTGTCAAGGATATCAATGAGCAACTCATTTCTGCAGGTGAAGTCATTTCTGACAGTTCCCTTGTGCAGACTGTTCTTGATGCCTTACCAGATTCCTACCAGACTTTTGCTAGTACTTGGAGACTGATGACCCAAGGAAATCCTGAAGTTGTCAAGTTTGATGCATTATGCACATTGCTGTTGCAAGAGTCACTTTCTAGAAAAAACAGGACTAGGCAGCGTGCAGTTGAACAGGCTTTTATTGCTTCTCAAAGAAAGGGTGGTAACAGTAATGCAGCCACTTCTTATGGTTCTGCTGCGAGTGGCAAAATTTCTGTTCCTAATGCTTCTGTTGGCAGCACTTCGTCTGGCAATTCTGGTGATAAGGGCAAAAAGAAAATGCGCTGCCATTATTGTAAAGCCAATGATCACTTGATCAAGTCGTGTCCTAAGTTGAAGGCCAAAGAGGCTAAGAAGAAAGAGGGTGGTTCCACTGCAAATGCTGGTTCCACTACAAATGCAGCCATTGTTGAGTCTTCTGTGAAAGGAGATTGTGATGCTGATGTTGATGCAGAATGGGCTTTTAGCGCAGAGTGCACTTACAATCCTGCTGTCCATGATGCATGCTTGTCAGTTGCTGCAGATTCACATGTGTGGTATTTCGACAGTGGTGCTACAAAGCACATTACCTCACATCGTGAATTGTTTACCTCTCTCGAGTCTGTCCCTCATGGGAATTCAGTCACTTGTGCCAACAACGCCTCTTATCCAGTTCAGGGAGTTGGAAAGACTGTGCTCACTGCTGCTAATGGCAGTTCCTTCACACTTGTTGATGCACTTTATGTACCTGGGATCAAGAAGAATCTATTGTCTGTATCCGCACTTGCTAGACTTGGACTTGTAGTCAAATTTGTGGATGACAGATGTACAGTTCATGATCTCAGTTTTGGTGATGAAATTGTTGCATCTGGGCTTTTGTGCCGTGGGCTGTATAAGCTCACTTTGTATGACAAGTGTGGACAAAATTTTGCAAATGCTGTTGCAGATTCAAGGGCTATTTCAGACGCAAAACTTTGGCATGCACGTTTTGGTCATCTGAATTTTGCCAGTTTGCTGCGTTTGCAGAAATCTGATATGGTTGCTTCTTTGCCGCCTCTTGAAGCACCTATCAAACATGTTTGTGAAGGCTGTATTCTGGGTAAAATGCAGCGTTCTAAGTTTCCAAAGGATGGTTCAGTTAGGGCCACATGCAGGTTGCAGCTTGTGCATAGTGACGTTTGTGGGCCCATGCAAACTCCGTCCTTGGGCAATTACCTGTACTTCGTGACTTTCATTGATGATTACTCCAGGCATGCGTGGGTATTTCCGCTTAAAGCGAAGTCCGAAGTTTTTATGTGCTTCAAACAATTTTTGGCTATGGCTGAAAATGTCTCAAAATGTACTATGGGCACCCTCCGTTCCGATCGAGGGGGGGAGTATATGTCTCATGAATTTAATGCATTTCTGGCTAGTCGTGGGATAAAACACCAATGTACAGTGCCTTATACACCTCAGCAAAATGGTGTTGCTGAGAGGAAAAACAGGTCACTAACGGAAATGGCACGATGTATGGTCAAAAGTCAAGCTTTGCCGCATTCTTTTTGGCTTGAGGCCATCATGTGTGCCACTTATGTACTTAACAGGTGTCCTACGAAAGCTTTGCAGTCTATTACTCCATATGAAGCATGGCATGATAGAAAACCTTCTATTGAGCACATGCGTGTTTTTGGCTGTTTGGCATATGCTTTGGTGCCACAAGTGCAGCGCAGAAAATTGGATGATAAGGCTGTCAAATGTATTTTTGTTGGTTATAGTGCTGAAAGCAAAGGTTACAGGTTGTATCATCCGCAAACAAAACGTATTTTGGTTTCACGGGATGTAGTGTTTGTGGAAGATTCTGTTCAACCCTTGCTGTCATGTACTAGAGACAGTAATGTAAGCTCACAGGACATTTATGACACTTTGTTGCCTCTTTTCAGTGGTGGAAATACGAATGTAAGTTCCAATGAGGCAAATGTATAGCCTATGGGGGTTTCTGAAAATGTTTTAGAACAGCCTATTACTGATGCAGATGTACATGATGTACTTGATGAGGAAAGGGCTGAAAATGAGCAGGCTAGAGGTATGCCAAAATGGCTGGTGCACACTTTGCGTGACAGTAAATTGGATGCACCTTTATCTAGTCGTACTCGTTCAGGCTCTCGCCATGCATCTTATGCATCAGATTGTTATGCTTTGGCTGTGTCTAGTTTACATGATGTTGAGGAGCCTCTGTCTTTTGATGAAGCACAGAATTCAGAAAATTGGATTGCTGCCATGAAATCAGAATATGATGCACTTATAGAAAATGATACATGGACTTTATGTGATTTGCCTCCTGGCAAAAAGGCCATTGGTACGAAGTGGGTTTACAAGTTGAAACGCAAGCCGGATGGTGAGATCGATCGCCATAAGGCTCGACTTGTTGCAAAGGGTTATGCACAACAAAAAGGCATAGATTATGAAGAGACTTTTGCTCCCACTTGTCGTATGACTACTGTGCGTTTTCTATGTGCATTGGCAGCTCATTTTGGTTGGGATGTACATCAATCAGACATTGTTACTGCTTTCTTGAATGGTGACATATTTGAGGAAGTTTATGTAACGCAGCCTCGCGGTTTTGTCATAAAAGGACAAGAGGACAAAGTGTGCAAATGTAAGAAGGCTTTGTATGGGTTGAAGCAATCTCCTCGTGCTTGGTATGAGAAAGCTGACACTCATTTGGTTAAACGAGGCTTTCGTAACAGTCCAACAGAAAGCACATTGTATGTAAAGCGTGAGGATGATGTATTTCTCATTGTGGTTCTTTATGTTGATGATTTGCTGATCACTGGACCAAATGAGAGACATATTGCTGAATTTAAGGCTGATTTGAATGCTACTTTCAAGATGAAAGATTTGGGGCTGTTGCATCATTACTTGGGTATACAGTTTAAGCAGTGTGATGGTGGTATTGCCTTGTGTCAGAAAAGTTACATAGAGACATTGCTATGTAAGTTTGGACTTGAGGATTGCAAACCTATTGCCACTCCCATGGAAACAGGTTTGAAGTTGAGTCTACATGATGCTGGCGATCCTGCTGATGTCACTCTTTACCAAACTGCTGTTGGCTGCCTCATTTATGTATGCAACACGAGGCCAGATATTCAGTTTGCAGTCTCGCAGGTCAGCAGATTTATGCATAGCCCAGGGTCTAAGCATTGGCAGGCTGTCAAGAGGATTTTCCGCTACCTTAGTGGCACTTTACATCTTGGCTTGTTTTATCCCAAGGGGGGATCATTGCCGCCAGACTTACATGCTTTTTCGGACTCAGATTGGGCTGGTTGTTTTGACACGCGAGTGTCCACAAGTGGTTTTTGTTTCATGCTTGGCAGTTCATGTATATCATGGTTGAGCAAGAAGCAACCTACTGTGGCCACTTCGAGTTGTGAGGCTGAGTACAGGGCAGTCTTCACAGCTACGGTTGAGTGTGTATGGCTCAGACGCCTTATGGCTGACTTGGGTGTTGGACAGGACACTGCCAACACTATCTACACTGACAGTCAGAGCGCATTGGCAGTTGCGAGGAACCCAGTTTTTCATGCTCGCACAAAGCACATTGAGGTGCATTACCACTATGTCAGGGAGAGGCTCTCAGCAGGAGAGATCAGCTTGGCTTATGTGCCAACACAGGACAACCTTGCAGATCTTTTCACAAAGGCATTGTCTCGTGAGAAGCTTGAAGCTTTCCGCAAAGCTTTGGGCTTACTCCCCTTTGTGGACTGATCCTGTCCTCAGGGCATGGCACTTCCCTTTACTCATGTGCCAGCTCTCGTTCACCGCATCACTCCAGGGGGGATTTGTTACCATATACATGTGGTAGTGATGTGTGTGAACACACTAGGACCGCCGGGGCATTTTTTCCCTCTTTAGGAGGTTTTTTCCCCCGTGCATTCTATATACGCCCATCACTCTAGGGCTATCTATCTTTCCATTGCACACTAAGTAATACACTCTCTATTGTGTACCTTGAGCTTCCTTCGTCTTCTCCAAGCTGTGTGTGTTTCTCTGCAACCCTAATTCCAACATCCTTGTCAGCAATCCAAGACTGCACATACAATGTCAGAAATGACACAAACAGAGAGAGAGAGAGAGAGAGAGAGAGAGAGAGAGAGAGAGAGAGAGAGAGATACCATGAAGCTCTCATCCTGCAGAAAGAGGTTTTCTTGCCACAGGTCTACAGATGTAGTTGACCCCTGACCTGAATGGTTAAACCAATCCTCCACTTCTTTGTTACTTTTCGATGGTCTTAGGCTTTGTCTTATTGCTTGGAAGGTGGCTTCATCAGGTAGTGTCTCCTTGTATTTTTCAGCTTTCTCAAAGCATCTTCGAAGGCATTCCATTGGATTGCTGGATGTTTCCATTGCCTCATCATCACTACTATCCTCTGAAACAAATCCACTCCTCTCCTCTTGGACTCTGGAAATAATAGCCAGGGAGAAATCCTCCCTTAAATAAAACACACTTTGCACATCATGTAAGAAGATATAGGTCCTGTCTCCAATCCTGAACTCAGGCACAGCTGGCAACATCATCTGAGCATGCTTCTCAGTGAAGTTACTGACATCCAATGGAAGTTTGATTTCTGTGGTTTTCACGGAGAGCATCTTACTTCTTTGTACTTCAATTGCCTCAACCTCAAGGTCTACTGTGTCTTCAACCTCCTCGACTTCTTGCATATGAGTTGTCTCCTCGCATTCCTCTTCTGGTGCTGCATCCTGCTCCTCTAACACCTCATCAGGATTCTGCATGAGGAATCCAAACAGGCTGTTGAGGTAAATCATAAAGCCAAAGGCTTCCTGAATGAGTTTGCATTCTTTTTGGTGCAAAGGGCAGACTGAATGTCGGCAAGAGGGTGGTAATTCCCTATACTTCTTCACTCCCTGTCCCTTTCCACCACAGTCATTTAAATGCACAAGAGTCATAGTAGGCAGAACAACCCTTCCTACCTGCACCATCACCTCAAACTTATCTCTGTAGGACTGCAAGAAATTACTGTGCTGAGCTAATAGGTCTTCAATGTCAAACTTTGGATTAAACATAGAATGAATTAGATCATACTTGTCCCCAGCACCACAAGATGCTGCAAAATCAAACAGCCTCTCATCAGTTGCAGCTGGGTCTTCCAGAGAAGTTACATCCTCCTTTTCTTTACATTTTGTACTTTCTAGCACATCTGCATCATCGGAGAAGTCTATATTTCTCTTTCTGGTATTTTTCTTGAGATGTACCTTACAGGGCACCACACCCTTGTCGGGTGAGGAATCTTCTTGCCCTGGTGACCTCTCTGATTGGTCTTCACCAAGAAACTTTTCCTCAGATATGTCCTGACAAAAGTCAACAGTTCTTTTGGCAGATACATTAAGCAACTGAGCCTGCAAGGTTTGAAATCCTGGCACAAGCCCTGGATCTGGTTTCAGCCTCTTCTGCCTACTGGACCTTAATCCTAATCATCAAGAAACATAACAAGTCAAAACCATGAGCAAACATGACAATTCTGCCAAAACCAAACCATCATGATCTCTCTCTTTCTCCCCTTATAGATATTAATATATCTATAAATATAAATAAATAAATAAATAAATATATCTGTCTCTCACCAAAACAGAAACACACCTAGTCTCTCTCTCTCTCTCTCTCTCTCTCTCTCTCTCTCTCTCTCTCTCTCTCTCTCTCTCTCTCTCTCACTTTGCATTTGTCTATAGGACTAAAGGCGCGCGAGGAAGGAAATGTGCCTTGTGCAAACCTCTCCGCGCGCCTTAAGTACAACTGCCAGAGAAATAGCATTACTAACGGCGCGCGGAGAGAGTAGCCAAAGGAACTTTCCCTTCCTCGCGCGCCTTTAGTCCAATGGACAAATGCAAAGAGAGAGAGAGAGAGAGAGAGAGAGAGAGAGAGAGAGAGAGAGAGAGAGAGAGAGAGAGGATGTGTCTGTGTATTTGTCTATGGAACTATGGGTATTGAGGTGTGTGTGTGTTGAAGAACACACACACACACACACATACACACACACACACACCAACTGCTAGATATACAGAGAGAAAGAGTGAGAGATCACCTTTTTTTGGTGGGGTTTGCAGGAACTCAAAGGGAGGTGTCTCCTCCATTGCTTTTCTCTGTGTCAAGCGGAGTCTGTCTTTCTCCCTCCCTCTCTCTCTCTCTCTCTCCCTCTGAGAGTAAGGACTCCCTCTTTCTCTATCTCTCTCAATCTGTGTCTCTCCCTCTCCCTTTCTCTGTGACAAGCTGATCACGCTTTCTCTCTCTCTGAGACTCTCACTCTCTCTCTCTCTCTCTCTTTGTGACAATCTGCTCTCTCTCTCTCTCTCTCTCTCTCTCTGTCTCTCTAAGACTCTCTCTCTCTCTCTCTCTCTCTCTCTCTCTCTCTCTCTCTCTCTCTCTCTCTCTCTCTCTATTGTTCTCTCTCTTTCTCTCTCTCAAAATCACACCTTTAACGGATACACACGGCGGCGCCCCACGTGTCACAATCAATTAAAATATATTTGCATGCGGTCGCACGTGTGGTCATAATTATTTCCGTATACTTTTTGTACGCCATATAAAGCGGTGAAGAGAGAGAAAAACTACACCTTGTGAAAGAGAGTGAGTGAGTGAGAGAGTGAGATAGAGAGTGTGCAAGAGCAAAGCCTGCGTCTCCGACAGCAACCCCACGCAGCGAGATAAAGAAGGTCTGCTTCTCCCTCTGGCTTTGCCTAAATCTCTCTATCTCTGTTTCTGTCACCCACACACAAACACACACACACATATACACACCCACACACACACACAAACACACATATACACACCCACACACACACACACACACACACACACACACACACACACCCACACTCACAAACACACACACTTACACACAGACACACATCTTAAAAATACACACACACACACACACCCACACACACACACACACACACAATCTCTCTCCCTCTCTCTCTCTCTCTGTCTCCCTCTCTCTCTCTCTCCCTCTCTCTCTCTATACCAACGGCGCGTGTAGAGAGTCATACCCGTAGTTCATGTGTCTATGCGCGCCGTTAGTACAGTCCATTGAGCAGAGAGAGAGAGAGAGAGAGAGAGAGAGAGAGAGAGAGAGAGAGAGAGAGAATCGGTGTGTTATTTTAACCTATACTAACGGCGCGCGGACGTGTTTGTTGAGGTTAAACAGTGGTTTGTGCGCGCCTTTAGTAATGTGGATTCTCTCTCTCTCTCTCTCTCTCTCTAGTTATATATGCTAAGCTAGAGAGAGAGAGAGAGAGAGAGAGAGAGAGAGAGAGAGAGAGAGAGAGAGAGAGTCACAGAGAGTCAGAGAGAGAGAGAGAGAGAGAGAGAGAGAGACAGAGAGAGAGAGAGAGAGAGAGAGAGGGAGAGAGAGATTCATAGAAAGAGAGAAGGGGATTGAGACTCTTCTTTTGGTGTACAGTAAGATGGCTAGAACAAAAGCCACTGCAAGAAAGGCAGGCAAGGGTCCAGGATTAGCATCGAAAGCAAGTGGTAGATCAGCAACCCCAAAGAAAAGACTTGGAAAACCAAATAAAATTCTGAAAGGGCCAAGGATGAAGAAGCTCCAAACCTGCATGGGACTTTTCAGAGAAATCAGAAAGGCACAAAAATGTGTAGATTTATGCATACCAAAACTGCCCTTCCAGAGGATGGTGAGGTCCATATGTGATGAAGCTACCTGGGGCACCAAAAGGTGGAAGGTGGTGGCATTGATGGCTCTACAGGAAGCAGCTGAGGACTTTCTACTGGAGTACTTCAGTGACATGACCATTGTTGCAGCCCATGCCCACAGGGTTACTATAATGGACAAAGATAGTGAGACATTGAAAAGAATAAGGTGGAGGTATGACAAACTGCTGGTCCCCAATGTGTGCAAGGACAAGAAAATGAGAGAAATTTTGTTATACCCCCCGGAGCTAGTGCCTCAGCTCACAGTTGTAGATGTCACACATGATGTGAATACAAGGGCAAAGGCAGAGACTATTGCTCGCCAAACAGAGGAAATGAGGGAAGCAGAGCTTCAGGAGAAAGCAAAAGTAGCAGAGGTGTCCCAGAAACAAACAGAGTGCAATGTGACCCTGTCTATAGAGGCAATGAATCAAGAAACTCTGCTTTCAATGAAGAATGGTTTGCTTGCAGAGATACCATTTGTAGATGGAACCAGAAGCCTAGCTTTGGAAAAGGTGGACATTGATTTATTGCAGAATCCAGATGCTCAGATTTCAGACACAATTATCTATGCTTGTCTTAAGTAAGTGTTACTATCTTGCTAGCTTTGAAAACTCAGATAATAGGTTTGCTAACTCAGGTAGAGTCTCTGCAGCCTGATCAAAAGTCAACTCCCACTGCACACTCACACAGAGGTGTTTCTCCTTGATCCACAAATGTCTGTAATTATTAGACAAAAGAATAGTCCATCTGGGACATTTGAGAGCTGGTTCCGCCACTGTGCTATGCTGGAAGTTACTGTGATCATCTTCCCATATGAGAACAACCATCACTGGAGTCTCATATGCCTTGATGTTGACCAACCAGCAGTGTGGGTGTTCAATTCAATAAAAGGAACCCACCCTGAAATTAGGCTGTAAGTGTTTTGTGTCAGAAAGTGTTTATTATAGATATCCATGTAAATTTGAAGCCTCATGCTAACATCTTGACATTGCCTAATGCAGTTGTATAAAGAGGTTGTTGCTTGCCTATGGCAAGCTATGTGGAAGGTATGAACTATACAAGGCCACAATCAAAGAAGTACCTGTCCCAAATCAAACCGATGGCAATTCTTGCGGCTGGAGATGTCTTCTCCATGCAGAATATGTCCTGCAAAGCTACTTTGCATTAAAACCTTTCATGACTAAGGTACCCATTTTGCAATGCATTCAGTTAGTTTTGGTTTAGTCTATAAAAGAATTCTCATCATGTGGTCTTTCAATTTTGCAGAGTGCTTTAAAAAACTACACATATGATTATTTGCAAAGATACCGGGTAAGTTTAATACAACACCTGCTTACTATGTCTAGCCCTAGAGAGCTTGAAGATAGCGGCTTGGATGAGCGCACTATTGATCTTACAAAACATGACGTGCCACCACGACAAACCCCTACATCCGATACAGTGGAATCGCATCGGGCCGAGGGTGTCATATCAGCAGAAGATCAAAGAGTCGAGGATGAGGAAAGGACAAATGAGCATATGGAAGCAGCTAAGGTTCAACCGGAGGAGACAATAAAAGAGGCAAGTCAGCCTGTGGAACAGCCAAAAGAGCCTATGGCTGAAACCGAAGATGAGGAAAGCAGGCCTATAGATGAGCAAAAGGATATGGATGAGGAAAGCAGGCCTCGGGACGAGCAAAATGATATGGATCAGGAAAGGATGTATGAGGCAAGCCGATCAACCTTGAATCAGGCAGAAAGGGCCATGGGGGAGACCCCTGATGAAGCTTTGAATGATGACTATGAAGATAAAGCGGAGGAGAGCAACAATGACATGAACACTACAGAGACCCAGTATGGACCCTTGCTACCTGTAGATACGGTTGTTCCGGTAATGTCTATTCAAGTATGGCAAAATATGTTCAGCTTCTAACTACTTATATGTACTTGTCAACTTTTACAGAGGTTGATTATCTTGGACGTCAATGGATTGCTGCTGATGCGGGTGCCTCTCGGTGACAGAGGACCCTTTGATGATTTGCAAACGTTTCGGATGGGAACTTGTCGAGTCGTGGTTCGTCCAGGAACCAAGGAGTTTATTGAGTTTCTTCTTCCGCGCTTCAGAGTTGGCATATGGTCTTCAATGCAAAGGCAAAACTTATCGCCACTAGTTGCAATAGTTTGCAGTGTATGCCAAGCTCACACGTCAGATTTTGCCTTTTTGTATGATCAAAGAAAATGCGTTACTGTTGAGGGCCACTACCACCCTAAAAAACCAGGATTACCTCTTTTGTACAAACCGTTTAGCCAAATCGGTGTACCCTTTGATGCAACTAATACACTACTAATTGACGATACTCCCGAAAAGGGAGAACTAAATCCGCCGGGAACAACCATCTCACCACCTTCTTTCGAGGGGCATTCCTTCGATTTTTACCTAGAAGATATTCTGATTCCATACTTACAGAAATTGTATCTCAGTCCATTGTTCACGGACGAGTTTGTACTTTCTAATGAATTAAGATGATTCTTCTATCTGTGTTTTTCTAATATATAGACAGAGAGAGAGAGAGAGAGAGAGAGAGAGAGAGAGAGAGAGAGAGAGAGAGAGATTTGACGTGGTAAACAAATGTATTTCAAGCACACTTTTTCACAGGGCACAATTGAAAAATGAGATCAATAAACTTCATGTCTTGAAAGTCATTTGTATACACTTGGGTTTACAAGAATATCTGTTACATTGACACTACTTCAACCCGACCATCCAACTCTTTGCACAAAATATCTTTTTCTCTTCGCCGCATCACCTTACGGCCAGCTAAGAAAAAGGAAAAATCTGATAGTTCCTTGTCCATTGACTCTTCAATGATGTCATTTCGCAAATGCTGAAGACTGCATAGCTCCCTTATTGTAACCACCAATAGTAGGCCATTCTCTTTATCAATCACTTCCACATCCACAGTAGGATTATCTTCCAAACCTGCAGAAACTTGGTCCATAGGAATGTACTTACCGTTTAGCATTTGTGATCGCATATACCAAAATGAGAGTAATAGTGATTGGCTTGCAATCATGTACTTGACAACTAGAGTATCAAGCGCGACCTCGCACCGTAAACCAATCTCTTCCTTTGCATACCATCCTTTGTCAAGAAGTTTGTCACAGGATGACTGCTGAAATGACTTGCACATGAACATAGTTTTTGTAGCTCTGATGTTGTAGCTATGAAACAGCTCTATGAAGAGTGCAACAGGACAAAAGTTTGCAATTCGAACCAGTTTGGTAGGAACAGAGCTACGCAGAGACCTTTGTATATCCTTGTAGAGCTTACTTCGCATTGCCTCCACCATTGTTTCCTCGGGAACTGGCCAGTCCACAGTGTTCCAATCAGTCGGTAGAGGTAGTTTCACCAACATGCCATTCTTATTGCCTGAGCTGAGTTGGTAAAAGTGGTCATAAAAAAAGATTCCCTCATCAGCCAATCTTTTGGTGCTCCTCTCTGAATACTGTAGAGAACCAATATGGGCATGTACAACATGGAAGAGGCCTATTATGCACTCCACAGGCTCCCATTGCTCATAAGAAGAGGGATAAACATCTGCAATATATAAAAGAAGAGTTAAACTAAGAGTATCAATAAGTACAAATGACAAATCTAATGTAATTGAGTTGTGAAGAGTAGAGACATTACTCATAACAAGCGGGAGAAACATTGCAAAATATATAAGAAAAGTTATAATGAGAGTATCAGTAAGTTCACATGTCAAGAGTACTTACAATTGCAACGTGGTTGATGTATATTTGATACATTTCCACCGTTTGCTATCACCTCTGGATGGGTAAACACATGCTGAACAAGAACTTCCTTTACAGATCTTTTGCCGATCTCAACTTTGAAATCCAACACCCTGGCTTTCCATGCTGAGCGGTAAACGTTGATACCACTAAACCTCTTGGGTCTTCTTGGTTGAATGAGGACCCATGAACCTTTGTTTATCCTTTGTCCAACCCATTGGTTGTCTGCACTTATTGAAGCTGGTATTGTAATTGAGGATATGCTACTACTTGGCCTTCTAGGCAAAGTGCCGTTGTTTTTTGTTGGTGTGAGAGACAGTAAACACCTTGAGGCTCTTGGGCGAGAAGACGTGGATGCCATAACTCTCAGAGAAAAGCTTTAGTGGAGGGAGATTCACTTTGAAAGCATTCTAATGGAGGGAAAGTGTTTCGAAATTCCAATATCTTGTGCGGGCTTAATGGTCACCCTCCAGTACGTTAATGACCATGAGAGAATATCAGAAGTGGGACCACACGCAAGCACCTAAAAGCTCGGTAAAAGTGAGGAAATTACTATGCTACAATCCTAGTTTCGTGAAAGTTTTATGCTATTTTCCTATTTTTTGAGTTTTTCCAGGTACTTTTCTACGTAACGTAGCCTTCATGCTCATTGGACGCGCTCTATTTTTCTCTCTTCATATGGCCCTCCAAATGACCTCCAAAATTTCCTAATGACATTGCCAGCTCAAAGATTGAATAATCACTAGTTTGAAAACCCGTGACTAATTACGAATCTGTATAAAATGCCCATTAAAAAACGCAAGTTGAACTGAAAATGATGTCAAGCCACTTCTGTCAGATCACAAAAGGCTATGATTAATGCAGACGTGTATCAGGACTCAGGAGCATAAAACTTGTACACATTGTACCTACTTCTGTACCAGAAATCAGAAAGAAGGGCCCTTCTTTTAATTGCCAATTTCTCCCGCCAACAGCCGGTCTACTTATCCATGCATTGTACCAATTTTGGAGCCTCAAGAAGACCAGTGTCCAAAAGATCATCCCTAGCTAGATTTTAAGGCATCTAAATCTGCCCACCAAAAAATGCAGCTGAAAACCATGGGAGTTAACTCGGACTTACATATCCAGCACACGAAAGCGTCTACAATGCTACTCGATCCCTTTATCAAAGTTTATTTGCCCGATTACACAAGTAATTGATTAAAAAAACCAACCATATTTACCTTGTTTAAAGCTTTTCAAGTTTTCTAAGATGGGTTTCCATCCTTCTCTGCCATGTGACCTTCGAATTGATGGTCTTGAAAATACTGCTATCATGATCTCCTGCATCTTGTAGCACATCCATGCACAGCTTTTTATGAAAAAACAGGTGAAGAAAAATAATCAATATTGACAGAAAATATGCTCGCCATAGTCAGATCACTTGAAAGAATAGATGAAGACCACATGATCCCCATAGACAGCATTTATCGTATGTATATATCTTCTATTTTGGTTTAGCTTAAAGCTACATGATTATCATTGGCCTTTCTCATCACTTACAGTTGGGGCCATACTCATAATTTATGACCAGGTAGGCAGTATATGTATGAGTATGATAGCCTAAGAGCTATGCTACAAAATAAGAACCTGCAATAGTAACATATTTTATGTGCTGGAGGAGCTTTATAACAAAAGGCAGTTGTTGCAAGAACTTGCAACCATCAAGGAGAAGTATAGGGGCAGGGTTGTATTGCAGCTTCGACCTTGGCTACCACTTTGCAATACTTCCGTGCAAGATCACAGATGCAAGACTCAGAACAACCCACGCTAGAATCATCAGCATGCAGGCGCATGAAGCAAACGTAGTCTCTGGGAACTTCCAAGCAAAGAGATGAGGTTGTGAAATAGCGAGATCATTACATTCACCTGGCAAAACATGATAAAGCTGTTCCCACTCAAAAGTAGCACTTTCATCGACGACAACACTAGAAGCTAAGCGCCAGATTGTTGTGGTATCTTTGAATTCTCTGTTTCTCATATTGCCGGCCACCTGCAGGAGCTCTCCTTTGTTCTCCCACAGGCAAAAAAGATATGTAAGGTTGGAGGGCAGATGTACCGGCTTCTCATCACCATACGTGGTAAGAGAATAAAGCTTGTGCGCGCCACGTTAAGGAAACTGTATCAAAGAAATCATGGTTCTACCCAGAAAGCAGTAGAAGCGTCCATCGCTCATGTAAACGCAATGTCTCCATTGAAGCGGATTGCTTGAGAAGTCAAAATCTTCAGGGCTCAGAACTGAGGCTGCGACTGTCCAGAGGCCAGTAAGGGAATTGTATAAGGTGGTTACCAAGGGTGCATCTACTGTTCTCTTCTTCAGACCTGGGGTATCGGCTTGCCCACAGAGAAGAATCTGATATGACATGCTCCGCCAGAGATACGCCATGCCAAGTGCATGAATTCGCCGGCCGAAGGAAGGCAGGATTTGGAGACTGGAGGAGCTCGTTCTTCTTTGTGACAAAGTTGGTCATTGTAAAGTTCTTGCAGTCTTCTTTGTGACAAAGTTGGTCATTGTAAAGTTCTTGCAGTCACGGGACATGGAGAACACCAAAAAAGACCATCTGTGGCGAGAATTAGTTGGTCACCCTCCCACCGAAGATCAGGCCCACTTTGCTCCGAAAGTCCGCAGAGTGAAGGCAGCGGAAGAATGCAGACTGCTTTGCCCTTGTGTCATACATAAGCATAGAAAAATCGTAGAGAAGAAAGCAGGTACGCTTACTGTGAAGGCGGGCATGAAGGCATGCAAAGGACGGATCAGAGCGGGTGATGATGAAGAGCCATTGCTTGCAGACCAGCAGGGATGGTGAAAGCGAGCGAATAGAAAGGAGAGCTAGGATCCGCTCCAGGATGCCTTCCTCTAAGTCCTCCCAAGTGACCAGAGATGGATCCTTCGACTTCATTGACATAGCCCAGCACCCCAACGATGCTCGCCGTTAGATGAAAGGAGATGTAGGCACATTTTTGGGCGGGAGCTTAGTTGGTGGGCCCCAATCCTGCGCGAGTTCAAACATTGAAATGACCTTCACCTCCCCTAATATTGGGTTCCCTAATTCACAGTACCTGCATTCTCCACCCTCTCCCATGGGCAAACCTCCACGGCTTCGATGGTTGAAAGCGTGCGGTTGCCATTTGGATTTAGATGCTTGAAGCAAAAAGCAGTAGGTAAGTACATTCGGCTGGGCGATAAATGCTTGCCTATCTTGAGTACCATGGGCTTTGAAATCACGACCTTGATGCATGCGGTTGCCATTGGGAGTCAGGTGCTTGAAGCAAAAAGTAGTAAGGTTCCCCCCACACACTAGGGACGTAATCATCACATTTCCAGTGATTTGATGGACATGACCTATGCTTAGACGTGCACACAAGAGGTGAGGGTTAAGTTTTGTTTATCCAACTGTGAAGTTATAAGTGGAAGGGGGAGTGGGTAACTCAAAACAATTGCCCCCCCTTGTGTGTGGGGTCCCCTAAGTACATTCAATTGGGCGATAAATGATGGCCTGTCTCGAGTACCATGGGCCTTAAAATCACGACCTTGATGGTACGAACCGTGTGCCAGCTGTCTTTGATAGATACGACACTTGCAAGCAAGTTGTTGTGAATTCATTCAATATTTTTTTGTAAATGTGGTACATCTAGTACATTTGGCCCACACAATCATCGACCCCATTCTTGCTAGCTTCATCCCAAACTTACACCAGTGGGACAAGATTTGAAGGGCTACGCCAAATGTCTAATGACAGGCATGTGCGTATGAAGTGATATATCACCTCAACGTGCTTTGTCCTTGAATGAAAGGCTGAGTTCTTTGCAAGATGGATAGCGCTTTGGCTATCACTATACAAGACACAATTGTCTTGTTTGAATCCAAGCTCTTCTAAGAATCTGTGAAGCCACAAAATTTCTTTGCTTGCCTCCGTCATTGCGACATACTCTACTTCCGTGGTAGAAAGTGAGATCACTTTCTATAGCTTTGAAGCCCAACTTACTGTTGTGCCTCCAACCGTGAAGACATAACTATTAGTGCTCCTTTGAGTATCTTTGTCACCTTTTAGATACCTAAATATCCACTTCACAGCTTGCCAATTCTCTTTACCTGGGTTGTCCATGAACCTACTCACAACTCCCACTGCATGTGCAATATCTGGCCTTGTCCAGACCATAGCATCCATTAGAGAACCTACCGCTGCTGCATATGGAACTTTAGACATATAGGCTATCTCCTCTTGTGTCTTTGGACACATATCCTTGGTTAGTTTAAAGTGACCAGCCAAAGGTGTAGAAACCGTTTTTGTATTTTTCATTGCAAACCTTTCTAGTACCTTCTTGATGTAATCCTCTTGAGATAGCTTTATTGTCTTCTTCATCCTGTCCCTTGATATTTTCATACCAAGTATCCTCTTTGCAACACCTAAATCTTTCATTGAAAAAGATTTAGACAGCTCCTCTTTTAGGTCTTTGATGTTCTGCATGTTAGCACTTGCAATCAACATGTCATCAACATACAACATTAGGATGATGAACTTCCCATCTCCCAAGTTCTTCGTGTAGACGCAGTGATCCGAGTTGCATCTTGTGAATCCATGTTTTGGATCCATCGATCAAACTTCAAGTACAATTGTATTGATGCTTGCTTTAAACCATACAAGCTCTTCTTTAATCTGCAAACCATTTTCTCCTTACCTTTTACTTCATACCCCTTTGGTTGAAGCATGTAAATTTCCTCCTCTAAGTCAGTGTGAGGGAATGTCGTATTTACATCCATTTGCTCGAGATTTAAATCATGAGCAGCCACAAGGCTTAAGACAAGCCTAATTGAGTTCATTTTTACAACAAGAGAAAATATTTCATTGAAGTCAATACCTTTCTTTTGAGAAAACCCTTTTACACAAGCCTAGACTTGTACATTTTCTTCGCACCTTCTTCTTCCTTCAGCTTGTACACCCATTTGTTTTGAAGTGCCCACTTACCTTTAGGCAACTCAACCAACTCCCATGTTTGGTTGCGATGTAGTGAGTCCATCTCCACTTGCATGCTCTTCATCTTTGGATTCATGATACATAACTTCTTTGTATGATTCTGGATCTCCAGAATCTAAGATCAAGAGATGGTTGAAGGAAGGAACAAACCTTTCTAGAGGTCTACTTGCTCTTGTAGATCTTCGGGGAATAGGTTGAGGCTCCTCATTTGGTTGACGTTGTTGCACATTGTCACCGTTTGCAGTCCTTGAGTCTTCACCATCCTCAAGCTCCATGTACTCATCACTTATTTCTTTTATTTGTTTTCTTTCCAAGTAATCTTTGTACATATTTTGTTCATTGAAAATTACATCCCTACTTCTAAATATTTTACCATCTTTAGGATTCCATAGGCGATACCCAAAGTCACCTTCTCCATAGCCAATGAAGAAACACCTTTTGGACTTTGCATCTAGCTTTATTCTTAGGCTTCTATCTATATGCATGAAAGCCTCGCACCCAAACACTTTGAGAAATGAATAGCTCACCGGTTTACCTATCCATGCCTCCTCTGGAACTCCCCCATCCAATGCCGTTGAGGGTGACCGATTGATTAAGTACACATAGGTACTAACTGCTTTCGCCCAAACTCCGCCCAAAGCTTAAGCGGTAGGCCTGCATGTAGCCGCATGCTTCGTGTTCGCTCCATGGTTGTCCTGTTCATCCTTTCAAAAATGCCATTTTGTTGAGGTGTCCTTGGTGTTGTTCTTTGCCTCCGAATACCATTGCTAGCACAAAATCTTTCAAAATCTTGGCTGCAATAATCGCCTCCATTGTCAGATCTGAGGCACTTAACCTTGGTACCTGCTTCATTCTCCACAAAGGCTTTCCACCTTTGAAATATGGAAAACACAATGGACTTATTCTTCATGACATAAAACCATGTTTTTCTAATCACATCGTCTATGAATGTTACATAGTACAATGAGCCACCAAGTGACGGTGTACTTGCAGGACCCCAAACATCCGAATGAACCAACTCAAGTTTTTTATTTTTTCTTTCATTTCTTGATTTTTGAAATTTTATCCTCTTTTGTTTACCATAAACACAATCTTCACAAAACTCTAAGTCCACTTCTTTCAAACCTGGTAGAAGCTTCTTTGTTTGAAGGATTTGCATTCCTTTGGCACTCATATGCTGAAGCCGGTAGTGCCACACCGCACTGTCGACTTCCATAACTATTGCACAAGTTGAAGATTGTGTGCTAACAGTACACAAGTAAAGTGTACGCACCTTTTATCCCTTGGCAACCACCAAAGATCCCTTTGAGATCTTCCACTGTTTGCTTCCGAATGCAATGTTGTGACCTTCATCGTCCCATTGTCCTTCAGAGATCAAATTTTTGCGAAGAAAAGGAACATGCCTAACATCTTTAAGCTTCTATTCATTTTCGTTAGCAGTTTTGACACAAATTGTACCTTTGCTGACAATTTCATAAGCTTCATCATCTCCTAAGTATACATACCCAAAATTACCTTTGGTGTAATCTTGGAAATGTTGCTTGTGTAGTGTCGCATGGAATGAAACCTCGGAATCTACTATCCAAGAATTAGACACATTGTCTAATGAAAGAATTAGAGCATCTTGCTCCACTTTACGTACCACATTGGCCTCCGATGTTGGCTTGTTGTCTTGAGACTCTGACTCCTTCTTCTTCTTGGACCAACAATCCCTCTTGACGTGGCCCTTCTTGCCACCGACGGTTTATTTTAAACTTTTCCGAGATAGCTCGTCCTTTGTACAAGCTTCTTATTGAGTTCCACTAGACCACGGAGTGTGACCATGCTTATGAGTCATTGAAAAAGACCTTGACTAGCGCTCCTATTCTACGAGTGCCCGATTGGAATGTAATTTTCCATGTGCATATTGATGCATCAAACTTCTCTATTGGGTGTGTTCTAGCTCAACCAGGAGAACATAAATTGGACTACTCCATTAGCTTTGCAACTCGTCAATTGAATGATGCCGAGAGAAACTAAACCACTACAGAGCGAAGAGGTATAGGTATGATTTATGCAGTGAAGAAATTTTGCTACTACCTTCTGGCCAACAAGTTTGTTTTCTATGTTGATCATCAAGCCTTGTTGTATCTAGTAAATAAACCTTATTCCACGAGAAGACTTACACGATGGTTGTTAATTATCCTTGAGTTTGATTTTACCGTTGTGGTCTTCAGCTCTATGGGCTTATCGTACTTCTTATAAAGTGTCTATTAATTGTACACAATTCAAAATGGTATATGGCCAAGAAGCAGTTATGCCATGGGAGTTTGTAATTCCTAATCTGCGTGTAGCTTCACAAGAATCTTGGGATGGTAGCCCTTTAGTTAAGCGCTTATATATCCTTGAAAGGTTAGATTAAGACAGGAGACTGACTGTGCAAAACGCACTTGTGGAGAAAGATAGGAGGAAGAAATGGTTTGACCGTCATCTAAAGAACAAGGATATCAATGTTGGTGATAAAGTCCTTATGTATGGAGTGTGTAACGAAAAGAAAAAGTTGAAATATACGGGAAAAGGACCATATAGAGTATGTGAAATCACCCTACAAGGAACCATTCGTGTGGAGACTCTAGATGAAGTTGAAACCATTGGATTCCTCAATGGGAGTAAATTCAAAAGGTACTATTATCCTCTAAGCCAGGAAGAGCTACATGCCATCCATAAAAAAAAGGCAGCCAAGGTACAAACATAATTGACGAAGATACAAGCTCAAGATGAGGCTAAGGAGCGACAACAACGGCGCATAAGACGCCAATGAGAGGCTAACCTTGGATTTACACATCCATTCCATGTTGAAACCGACGAGGATTGGTTGGACTCTAACACACCTCTACGATACCCTATTGAGCTAAATAGCACCTATGGAAAAGTGCTATATAACGCCCTATTGGACACGGGTGCTAAATATAGTCTGTTGTCATATGGAGTATGGTTTCAATTGGGAAAGCCACCTCTATGTGAGAGTATTATCCAATTCAAGGGTGTCAACAAGAAAAATACTGCGGTTTTTGAAATCTGGCACACTTCGGTCAGTTATGGCAATGGGGTTGTATCTCAAGACTTTTTGGTCATGCCTACTGAAACTATGGAGGGCAATATAAACCGAGGACACACATGGATGATAGCCACCAAACGCATTATTGATTGGGGGACTGGTGGTGTCACAACGCAGAAACCAACTCTTAGCCCTGCCACTCAAGCCAGAGTCCCTGAGATATTGCCTCTTAAGGAGATAAAACCCAGAACATTTCATGTCCAGGAGGTTGAACCATATGTCCCCATAGCCCAACTCTCTAGAGCTTCAACTGCTGTAGTTGAAATAAAGCTTGAGACACACAAGACCCATCCTAATATAACAAAGAAAACATACAAGTGGGTCCCTAAAGCTTCCTTAGCGACCATAGCTAGTGCTCAAAGACAGGAGCATGGTAAGAGACATCCCACTAGCCCCAATAATTGTAAAGAAACGTTACATTGGATTCCTAAAAAACTATTGGAAGCCCAAGGCTACTATGAAGGAAATGATCAAATCTGGGTGCCAAAATGTAAATTGTGCTCTTACTTGTCACCTAGCCCATGTGAACCCAATCCCGTAGCTCCAAAATAGATTGAAGATCGTGGAAAGGAAAAAATCATGGAATGCTACATACCCGCTCCAGAGCTAGTTTGGGTACTGAAGAAAGAACTATTTGTTCCACCTAGCTCAGGAACAGGGAAGTTAAATGAAGCTTATTGCTTTTCATGTAGTTTCTATATAGAAATAGAAGCTTCGACACAACCTCCACCTACCATTGTACACATCCATACAAACAAGAAAGAGTTTGCACCTCCCGTTGTAAGTTTACCACCTACAACAATGTTGCAAATAAAATCATGGGAGAGTACCTTACCACCCTTGCAACTAGATTAAACACATAGGGAGGTCAAAAACTATTGGTTAAGAGAAATTGGTTTCAAAAGGTGATGACATCATTCCAAAAGGTATGATCTACCCAAGGAAGGGGGGAGTGTTTGCTGACATCCATCATTCACTTGCTTCCCTCTCAACCTTCCTCCCTGACCTCCCAATCTCCAGTCTTGGGAAATGTATATATAAAGCCTTATACTCAAAAAAATAAAATAAAAAACTAAAAGAGCAAGAGCCACCAGACAATAATCTAGAAACTTACAAGTTCTATACATAACACAAAATCATAAAAACACATTATACACAAAGATAGACACGACCCTTATAATATTTGCACTCTAACCATCATCTATCTATGTGTATAGATATGGCTAGTACACTAGAGTCATCCACTCCGGCCTTGGGTGAGAGGTACCCTTGTTACTTTTCACAAGTGTTTCACATGGTCTTTTCATTGCTTTCTTGTGAATGGGATTTGGTAGGTATGCTAGCATGTGAGAGGAATTTCGATGAGTTAGAATGGTTGATACGTCTCTTGACCACGATTGATCCATAATTAGTAGAGAGCATTTATCCCATTGCACAAGCCTACACCAAGATGACTTTAGACATCTAGTGACCTTCTTAGTAAACATTGGTGCCTCTAATGATGAAGATGATTACACGGATGGCACATATGGTCTCACGGATGATGACTTTGTTTTTCTCGACGATAAGGATAGGGGTTTAGCCTTAGGGTTCCCCCCAATCTCTACAATATCCTATTCCCTTGAATCTCTAAGGGGAGTGTAAATAATTGGGTTAGGGTTCCTTATGTTGTTTAATTGTGTTCAATAAGAATTGATACCTCTTCCCACTGATGTGCCTATGGAAGGTGGATGTTTGGTGGTGACTATTGTGCAGTTTGTGACTATATAAGGATGACTTTGAAGGACAACGACAATGGATGTTTACATGTTACAACGGATGTTCTCCATTATATCAGGTATACTACTTCCTTTTATCTATGCTTTCCACAGTTAAATATTTGCATCTTGTCATTTGAGTTCCTAGCAATGCATAAAAGTTATGAAGTTGTGACATTGCCAATTTAGATGCTATAATTTTTTCAAACTTCTAGTACCTTGTTCTTCTCTTTGAGTTTAGTCTATTAGTTGGCTTTAAGTAGGTATCAAGAGCTTAGGTTAAACTAGGCCACTTAATTGCAGATTCCTAAATAGTCTGTTAATTGTAGTAACTTTAGTAATGTTTTAGGCTATGAGGATATAGTTCTCTCTAGCTTATTCCACCTAAGTGTGACTTGTGTTGTGAAAGTCCATGTGTTAAGCTGGAATTTGAGACCTCGAGTCTCCTGGCTAGTTTATGCTCAAGCTGGTATTTGAGACCTTGAGTCTCCCAACTATTGGTATTTGAGACCTTGAGTCCCCCAGCTACTTGTAGCAACTATGACAAAAAAAAAAAGAGAGAGAGAGAAAAGAGAAAGCAAATATCACAAACTTCCTTGTATTTTATGTTGATCACACTTAAGTGGTATAAGTGACAAGATCACTAGTCTTTAAATCCCAACAAACATTCCTAGGGTTAACTACTATTTAGTCAATATTTTTTAATTATCTAGTACTTACTTTAGCCCTAGCTCTTGTGTACTTTTCTTAGAGTCAACCTAATAGATCTTAACTCAATTGCATTTTATTCAGGTACTACCCTTATTCTAGTTGGCAATGTTACAATTCATGATGTTCTTTTTTTGCATTTCCTCGAATATCATGTATGCATCTCACTTATTGCACCTCTACACATTCTGCCTTTGAGCTTTCACAATGTTGTTTTTCTTCTGCTACTACAGGTACTCCTATCGTGGATCCCGATGTTTCACTGTTATATTTTGAGGGTGAAATCTACATCTGGAAGGGGGGCATGTTAACCACTGGGGTCCACTTCTGGTAGTCATGGGTCGGGCTTGTCGGTCCAATAGGAAAAGGGTAAGAGTGATCACCGATGAGAGGCGCACTCTAACTGAAACATTCAAGGGATAGTTGGCTAAGCATGGGTGCCCAAGTGTGAATGGGAGAGCTTATATAAAAGTCACCTAAACCTAAAAATGACTCATTCTCTCATTTGTGCAATGCAAGAAGAGTGCTCTTGCTCCATCTCCTTTGTGTACTACTAGTGTGTGTGTGTGTGTGTTTTTGAGAGAGAGAGAGAGAGAGAGAGAGAGAGAGAGAGAGAGAGAGAGAGAGAGAGAGATAGGGAGAGTGTGTGTCATCAAGCATTGTGGCAGCACGATGTCGACGAGGTGGTTGAGTGCGGTGCAACGTCAGCTCCCTCTTCTTCGCGGCGAGGAATCCTCCACGACAGTAAGCGTAGAGCGGTGAGTGACACACCATCGTCATCTTTGAGCTTACTAGTTTAGGCTAGTTGCGTGCTTGGAGGCATCTGTGGCTTGCACACAGTGTTAGGCAAGTCCCTTGCTTCAATATGTGCCACAGAAGCCCACAATTGCTAGTTGTCGTGGAATACCCCCCTAGCACTAGTGATATCGCTAGTGTGTGTGTGTTGGGGGGGGGGGGGGGGGGGGGGGGGGGGGGGGGGGGGGGGGGGGGGGGGGGGGGAGGGGGGGGCTTCCCTTCAAAATTTTTGGCCCATGGCGAGCGCATGAAACAACCCCAATTGGGTGCATCCAACTACCATGTCATCATACGTTCAAAGTGCTGCCTTGAACCACCGCCACCGGCTACTGCCAGCGTGCCACCGGCGCAGGCCAAAACCACCACACACGCACCAATCGTGCCACTGCACAGTGTCCAAGGGGCGGTAGCCATCGCCATGCTGAAGGGGAGCTCCCACTCCCACATACACTCATAATAGGGATCACGACCCAACTCTTATACCCCTCTCACTCGCCACCAAGCTCTGCATATGGGACTATCCAGCCTCCATGTGGCAGCTGCCCGTGAGTTTCTCCAAGGACTCCCTTTTCCATGGGAGGATTGGAAAAAAGATTCCATTTTGCCAGTTTTCTAGGACCTCCTTGGGCAAGCTCCCATTGTTTGCCTATAGACCCGATCTCCAAGCAGTAAAGACCCACTAAAACTTCCCATTTTCTTCTTCAAATCACTTGCCTCTCGCCACATTTTGAGATTTCTAAACTCCCGAACGGAGGCCTCAGAAACATGAGAAAACCATATGTAGCCAAACTTGAACAACTGCACCTCGCCTTCCAACTGCTAGAACTTTCCGCTCCGGGCTCCGGTTGACAAGCAATCAATTCCTGTTAGCTCCATACACTGTATAGAACATTCTCAAACTTTGTCAAGGCCCAAAAGTTACCATATGGCACATCCTTCAATGCAGTCAAGTGGGCTCAAACGTGGCCCCCGACAAAACTTCAAGTGACCATAACCAACAATCTATAGCTCTTATCTACAATTTGAAAAGATGGGTATGCTCCATAATGTGAGCACTACACATCTATACCTTGACATCCACATGGCCCACTTGTCTCTAGCTGCCCTGCCTAGCAAGGATTTGCAATGCATTGCACCTTCAAACTCAAATATCTTAGGATTTGTAGCTCTGTTTCACGAGCCGTTTAGAGTTGCTCCTTCAACACTTCAAGCTCTACATTTTTAAGCAAAAAACCAACCCTTCTTCCCTTTTCAATCAATTGGTTCACTTTGGTTTACAAAAAACCACATAATGCATACATTCATGTCAACTCCTTGTATCATTGCAAAATCTGGCCCAAATCACTAGTTTGGCAAAACCTTGAAAATGCAGGCATATCCTCATCTTTCACTCCATGCGCGCAAAGCGGAATGACAATGTGTATGATGTCTACCTAGTCAAAATGAAGAAAATTTCACTCTAGAGGCTCTCCACCACACAAGAAACTCACAATCACTTGCAGAATGTAATTTCAACACCTATTGTGCTAGATATGGTCTCAAATATCTCTCGTGTTCTCTACTAGCCTTAAATTTCTTCAAACTCAGTGGGACTTGGCCTATTTACTCCTTAGATGCACTTAAACACAATGGTTCACAAAAATGTGCCTTCCAACCCAAAATCTGGCCTCTCAGGCATCATTCGCGTATGATGTCTAAGTGGTTAGAATGAATTTCTATTTCTTTCTTAGGTGCCCCTTGATGTCTACATCATTCATAAGTGCTCACAACAAAATTGGGATATCAAAATTGCACCTTATCACAACTTTTTATCAAGAAACTTCTCAAAAATAATAAAACTGCCTCAATGCTCAGTTCATATGCCCAACTGAGATGAAACTTGGTGTATGTGCTCTGTATAATATGCAAACTATGGGTGTCAAGTCAAATGCCCACTTTGATTGCCAGAACTACCCTTGAGACATCATATGTGTATGATGTCTACTAGGGAGATTTTGTCCATAACTCAAGTACATGTATCCCCAAGTCTTCAACACTGTTTCCAAAGCCCTTTTACAAATTTTCAATGCAAAAATATGCATTGAATCACAAGTTTACTATTTTTTATGTTTTCACTCTCTACTTTGGTCTTTTGGGGACCAAATGTTGGTCAAAACATTAGTCCCAAGGTGTAATTAGGGTAAAACACCCCTTTAGATCACTATGGGGCAGTCTATTTTGTGAAATTTGGTCTCTTGCTAGGCCCTAAGACATCATGTGTGTATGATGTTTGCAAATGAAAAATTATAGATTTCCCATCCAAATCTCTTGCATATGTGTTCTTTTATGTCCAACATCACTCAACCATCCATAAATGTCTACTAAAGCTTGTTTATTGCATGTTATCCCAAAAAACAACTTTTTAGAGATTACCAATGCAAGCAAGCATACAAGCAAATAACTCGATGATGGATATCTCTAAATTAGAATCACATGTCCTATCTAACCTACTCCTACTCATCATGTGGGGTTTTGAAGTCCTGGGTAGGAAAGCACTTTACTACCACACACAAACTAGTAAACTCTTTTACACCACCACAACCACTCAAACACCAACAATCATACTATACCAAACTAACGGAAATTGTCTACCGTGAAAGACCCAGGCAAGACACACGCTCCCTAGAACCTCTCTAAAATCCCAAGAATCCTACTCCTGGATCCTAGTTAGAGTAAAAGAACAAGACTCCCGCAAATGAGACGAACTCTCATCTTGTAGGACTAGTCTAAGGTCACGTACCTAGGGCTCTCATCCTCAGCAGCGGCGCCAATGTTGTCAGGCAGATATGCTGCTTGCAGCTGCTAGCAAAGTGAT
Organism: Adiantum capillus-veneris; assembly: GCF_014529385.1. Classification (NCBI taxonomy): domain Eukaryota; kingdom Viridiplantae; phylum Streptophyta; class Polypodiopsida; order Polypodiales; family Pteridaceae; genus Adiantum; species Adiantum capillus-veneris. The sequence continues at coordinate 46,052,780 of NC_140947.1, forward strand.
AACTAGGCTAACAAACAAGATGTCAACCAAGGACAAAGCTAGACCCATAGGCCCATGGAAACAAATAGATGGGTGTCATGTTAGGAAATATGACATAGCTAAATAGATATTTTAGTAGCTTACTTAATGGGGAGAGATGTTGGTAGTTTTTGTTGTGGAACTTCTCAATCTTGAGCTTCCCTTCCTCCGCCTAACTCCCACACAATTCAAGGAATCCTTTCCTTGAGATAATTTAGCTACAATCAAACCTTTCTCTGATACCAGTTATTAGGAAATATGATGTAGCTAAATAGATATTTGAGTAGCTTACTTAATGGGGAGAGAGAAATTGTCAGACACCAGAGATTATAGATTAGAGAGAGAGAGAGAGAGCTCACACGATATATGTGGTTCACCCAATGTGGGCTACATCCACGGGAAAGCAACCACTCAATTGCTTTATACTTCAAACAAGAAGTAGGATAAAAAGGGATTATACCCTTAATAGAGCTCCTTGATTCACTCTCACCACCTCACACCAACTTCACAATGCACCACAATGCTTCACAATCCATTTTTGTGTGTAGAAGAGGCCTCCTTTTATAGGCCAAAAGGGTTGACCTCTCCCATGAGAGGCAGCCATGTGTAGCAGCCCTTGCGTAGATAAGTCCCAATCGGACCCTCCAATCCGCCCATGTGTGGCCATCCTTGAGAAGACAAGTTTGCTTTTGAATTTGGCCACTGGCTACCGGCCATTGACTTCCAACCACCGGCCATCAAACATTGACTATCGGCCACCGACCAACTGGCCAACTGACCAGTCATTTTTTGACCACTTTTCGACCGTTGACCAGACATAATATTCTAGCAAAAAGGAATATTCGGGTTTACCTATCCATGCCTCCTCTAGAGCTCCCCCATTCAATACCATTGACGGTGAACGGTTGATTAAGTACACATACGTACTTACTGCTTCCGCCCAAAGCTCAAGCGGTAGGCATACATGTAGCCGCATGCTTTGTGCTTGCTCCATGATTGTTCTCTTCATCCTTTCCAAAATCCCATTTTGTTGAGGTGTCCTTGGGGTTGTCCTTTGCCTCCGAATACCATTGCGAGCACAAAAGCTTTCAAAAACTTGGCTACAATATTCGCCTCCATTGTCGGATATAAGGCATTTAACCTTAGTACCTATTTCATTCTCCACAAAGGCTTTCCACCTTTGAAATATAGAAAACACATCGGATTTATTCTTCATTACATAAACCCATGTTTTCTTAGTCACATCGTCTATGAATGTTACATAGTACAATGAGCCACCAAGTGATGGTGTACTTGCTGGACCCCAAACATCAGAATGAACAACCTCAAGTTTTTTACTTTTTCTTTCATTTCCTGATTTTTGAAATTTTACTCTCTTTTGTTTACCATAAACACAATCTTCCCATAACTCTAAGTCCACTTCTTTCAAACTTGATAGAAGCTTCTTTGTTTGAAGGATTTGCATTCCTTTGACACTCATATGCCCAAGCCGATAGTACCACACCGCACTGTCGACTTCCATAGCAATCACACAAGCTGAAGATTGTGTGCTAATAGTACATCTCCAAAATGTGGAAGGCCACCGTTGACGCGAAGCTTAACTGTATTGTTCCCAACGCCTTTCGATCAAGGACAATGCATGCTTCATCTGCCATCATTGCGGGCTTCTTTGCAAGACCGCCTAGTAGCAAATAGAGGTCCTTCTGGTAGAGATAGTCTTCAATCTGCATCTTCCAATGTTGGTAGTTTTGGTTGTTGAACTTCTTTAATCTTGAGCTTCCCTTCCTCCGCCATAACTCCCACACAATTCAATGAATCCTTTCCTTGAGATAATTTAGCTATGAGCAAACCTTGCTCTGATACCAGTTGTTAGGAAATATGACATAGCTAAATAAATATTTTTAGACACCAAAGATTATAGAGGAGAGAGAGAGAGAGAGAGAGAGAGAGAGAGAGAGAGAGAAAGAGCTCACACGATATACGTGGTTTCTCCAATGTGGGGTACATCCATGGAAAAGTAGCCACTGAATGGCTTTATACTTCAAACAAAAAGTAGGATACAAAGGGATTATACCCTTAATAGAGCTCCCACCTTGCTTCACTCTCACCGACTCACACCAACTTCACAATGCATTTTTGTGTGTAGAAGAGGCCTCCTTTTATAGGCCAAAAGGTCTACCCTCTCTCATGAGAGGCAGCTATGTGTAGCCGCCCTTATGTAGATAAGTCCAAATCGGACCCTCCAATCTTCCCATATGTGGCCGCCCTTGAGAAGACAAGTCCACTTTTGAATTCCACCACCAGCCACCGGCCATTGAATTTGGCCAATGGCCATCGACCATTGACTTATGACTACCAGCCACCGGCCAACCGGCCAATTGACTGGTCGTTTTCTTACCACTTTTCGGATGCCTATCGGCCATTATATTCTGGCAAAAAGGAATATTCTGGTTTACCTGTCCATGTCTCCTATGGAACTCTCCCATCCAATGCCGTTGAGGGTGACCGATTTCATATCTCCTATGGAAGTCCCCCATCCAATGCCATTGAGGGTGACCGATTGATTAAGTACATAGACGTACTTACTGCTTTCGCCCAAAGCTCAAGCGGTAGGCCTGCATGTATCTGCATGCTTCGTGCTTGCTCCATGATTGTCCTCTTCATCCTTTCCAAAATCCCATTTTGTTGAGGTGTCCTTGGGGTTGTCCTTTGCCTCCGAATGCCATTTCTAGCACAAAAGCTTTCAAAATATTGGCTGCAATATTCGCCTCCATTGTCAGATCTGAAGCATTTAACCTTAGTACCTATTTCATTCTCCACAAAGGATTCCCACCTTTGAAATATAGAAAACACATCGGATTTATTCTTCATTACATAAACCCATGTTTTCCTAGTTGCATCGTCTACTATGAATGTTACATAGTGCAATGAGCCACCAAGTGATGGTGTACTTGCAGGACTCCAAACATCAGAATGAACCAACTCAAGTTTTTTATTTTTTCTTTCATTTCCTGATTACTCTATTTTGTTTACCATAAACACAATCTTCACAAAATTCTAAGCCCACTTCTTTCAAACCTAGTAGAAGCTTCTTTGTTTGAAGGATTTCAATTCCTTTGGCACTCATATGCCCAAGCCGATAGTGCCACACTGCACTGTCGACTTCCATAGCTATCGCACAAATTGAAGATTGTGTGCTAACAGTACACAAGTAAAGTGTACCAACCTTTTCTCCCTTGGCAACCAACAAAGATCCCTTTGAGATATTCCACCGTTTCTTTGTGAATGCAATGTAGTGACCTTCATCGTCCAATTGTCCTATAGAGATCAATGTTTTGCAAAGAGAAGGAACATCCCTAACATCTTTAAGCTTCCATTCATTTGCGTTAGCAGTTTTGACACAAATTGTACCTTTGCCGACAATTTCACAAGATTTATCATCTCCCAAGTATACATACCCAAAATAACCTTTGGTGTAATCTTGGAAATGTTGCTTGTGTGGTGTCACATGGAATGAAGCCTCAGAATCTACTATCCAGGAATTAGACACATTGTCTAATGAGAGAATTAGAGAATCTTGCTCTACTTTATCTGCCACATTGGCCTTTGATATTGGCTTGTTGTCTTGAGACTCTGTCTCCTTCTTCTTCTTCGACCAAAAATCCTTCTTAACGTGTCCCTTCTTGCCGCAGTTCCAACATTCAACAACTGACTTTGTGTTGCGTGACTTGCTCTACCTTGAGCGATCATGACCCTTTTGGTTTTTAAACCTCTCCTTATGCCTTCCTCTTGTTTCCACTACTGATAGTGCAGAACTTGATGATTCTCATGTGCTTCTCCTTCGCATTTCCTCGCTTAGGAGAACACCCACAACATCATCAAACTTAAAAGTATTCGTGCCAAAGATAGAATTACGTACAACAATCACAACGTAGTCCCAACTATCCGGTAGAGATGGTAGTATAAAGAGCACTCGCACTTTGTCATCGAAATTGATTTTCACTGATTGAAGTTGACTTATGTTTGTATTAAAGTCATTTAGGTGTTCTGCAACTGAACCATTCTCTGCCATCTTTAGATTGAACAAGCGCTTCATGAGAAATACCTTATTGGATGTTGATGGTTTCTCGTAGAAGTTGTCAAGTGACTTCATTAAGTCCTTCGTGGTTTTCATCTCCAAAACATTGAAGGCACCATTGACTCCAAGCTTAACCGGATTTTTCCCAGTGCCTTTCGATCAAGGACAGTCCATGCTTCATCTGCCATCATTGTGGGCTTCTTTGTAAGACCCCCTAGTGGAAAATAGAGATCCTTCTTGTAGAGATAGTCTTCAATCTGCATCTTCCAATGTTGGTAGTTTTTGCCATTGAACTAATCAATCTTGAGCTTCCCTTCTTCCACCATAACTCCCACACAATTGAAGTAATCCTTTCCTTGAGATAATTTAGCTATGAGCATACCTTGCTTTGATACCAATTGTTAGGAAATATGACGTAGCTAGATAGATATCTAAGTAGCTTACTTAATGGGGAGAGAGAAATTTTCACACACAAGAGATTATAGAGTAGAGAGAAAGAGAGAGAGAGAGAGAGAGAGAGAGAGAGAGAGAGAGAGAGAGAGAGAGAGAGAGAGAGAGAGAGAGAGAGAGATCTTACACGATATTGTTACCATATACATGTGGTAGTGATGTGTGTGAACACACTAGGACCGCCGGGGCATTTTTTCCCTCTTTAGGAGGTTTTTTCCCCCGTGCATTGTATATACGCCCATCACTCTAGGGCTAACTATCTTTCCATTGCACACTAAGTAACATACTCTCTATTGTGTGCCTTGATCTTCCTTCGTCTTCTCCAAGCTGTGTGTGTTTCTCTACAACCCTAATTCCAACAATTGGTATCAGAGCAGGTCACGTCCTCCCCAGCTTAGTCGCCAGCTGCTCCAGCACACGCCTGCTCACTTTCTCCGATTTCAGTGAGCTTTGGCGAGCATTCGCAAGTCAACAAATTGATTTGGGCTCATTTCGGCCTCCGTTTCCACTACAGGCAGTACTGCACAGGCTATTTCGTCATTTTGTGCAGATTTTCTGTCAGTGCCGTTTTCTGCATAACAGGTGCCTTATAGTCTTCTACGGTTTGTGCTATATAGCACAAGTTGTTCCCGCTCCATTTCTCCTATTTTCGGGCAGTTTTCACATGAGGTGCAGCATTTACCATGGCTGACAACAACAACACAGATGTGTTCAAGATGTTTGCTGCTGAGGACAGGTTGGATGGGGACAACTACCCTATGTGGGCTTATATGATGCAACATGTTCTTGTGTCAAAAGGTGTCTGGAACATTGTGCAAGGCATTGATGTACGTCCTGGTTCTGAAGATGTAGGCGATGTTGAGGATGTTGCAGGTCTTGCTGCAAGGATTGTAGCTGTTAGAGTTCTTTTGCCTACGGCAGAACAAGCTCGTTGGGATGTTAAGGATGCGCAGGCTCATGCATTGATTGCGTTGTCTGTGAAGCGCACCATTATTCCTCACATCCGTTCAGCAAAATCTGCAAAACAAGCTTGGGATATTCTAGCAGGTCTTTATGCAAGCCGCAATGAGGCTAAAATTGCTTTGCTGCGTAAAGAGCTAGAGTCGAAGATTATGCATGAGGAAGATGATATGGACACTTTCCTTGCTAGTGTCAAGGATATCAATGAGCAACTCATTTCTGCAGGTGAAGTCATTTCGGACAGTTCCCTTGTGCAGACTGTTCTTGATGCCTTACCAGATTCCTACCAGACTTTTGCTAGTACTTGGAGACTGATGACCCAAGGAAATCCTGAAGTTGTCAAGTTTGATGCATTATGCACATTGCTGTTGCAAGAGTCACTTTCTAGAAAAAACAGGACTAGGCAGCGTGCAGTTGAACAAGCTTTTATTGCTTCTCAAAGAAAGGGTGGTAACAGTAATGCAGCCACTTCTTATGGTTCTGCTGTGAGTGGCAAAAATTCTCTTCCTAATGCTTCTGGTGGCAGCACTTCGTCTGGCAATTCTGGTGATAAGGGCAAAAAGAAGATGCGTTGCCATTATTGTAAAGCCAATGATCACTTGATCAAGTCGTGTCCTAAGTTGAAGGCCAAAGAGGCTAAGAAGAAAGAGGGTGGTTCCACTGCAAATGTTGGTTCCACTACAAATGCAGCCATTGTTGAGTCTTCTGTGAAAGGAGATTGTGATGCTGATGTTGATGCAGAATGGGCTTTTAGCGCAGAGTGCACTTACAATCCTGCTGTCCATGATGCATGCTTGTCAGTTGCTGCAGATTCACATGTGTGGTATTTCGACAGTGGTGCTACAAAGCACATTACCTCACATCGTGAATTGTTTACCTCTCTCGAATCTGTCCCTCATGGGAATTCAGTCACTTGTGCCAACAACGCCTCTTATCCAGTTCAGGGAGTTGGAAAGATTGTGCTCACTACTGCTAATGGCAGTTCCTTCACACTTGTTGATGCACTTTATGTACCTGGGATCAAGAAGAATCTCTTGTCTGTATCCGCACTTGCTAGACTTGGACTTGTAGTCAAATTTGTGGATGACAGATGTACAGTTCATGATCTCAGTTTTGGTGATGAAATTGTTCCATCTGGGCTTTGCCGTGGGCTGTATAAGCTCACTTTGTATGAGAAGTGTGGACAAAATTTTGCAAATGCTGTTGGAGATTCAAGGGCTATTTCAGATGCAAAACTTTGGCATGCACGTTTTGGTCATCTGAATTTTGCCAGTTTGCTACGTTTGCAGAAATCTGATATGGTTGCTTCTTTGCCGCCTCTTGAAGCACCTGTCAAACATGTTTGTGAAGGCTGTATTCTGGGTAAAATGCAGCGTTCTAAGTTTCCAAAGGATGGTTCAGTTAGGGCCACATGCAGGTTGCAGCTTGTGCATAGTGATGTTTGTGGGCCCATGCAAACTTCGTCCTTGGGCAATTACCTGTACTTCGTGACTTTCATTGATGATTACTCCAGGCATACATGGGTATTTCCGCTTAAAGCGAAGTCCGAAGTTTTTATGTGCTTCAAACAATTTTTGGCTATGGCTGAAAATGTCTCAAAATGTACTATGGGCACCCTCCGTTCCGATCGAGGGGGGGAGTACATTAGGAAATTTCAGAGGTCATTTGGAGGGCCATATGAAGAGAGAGAAAAATAGAGCGCGTCCAATGAGCATGAAGGCTACGTTACGTAGGAAAGTACGTGGAAAGACTCAAAAAATAGGAAAATAGCATAAAACTTTCACGAAACTAGGATTGTAGCATAGTAATTTCCTTCCTTTTACCGAGCTTTTAGGTGCTTGCGTGTGGTCCCACTTCTGATATTCTCTTATGGTCATTAACGTACTGGAGGGTGACCATTAAGCCCGCACAAGATATTGGAATTCTAAAACACTTTCCCTCCATTAGAATGCTTTCAAAGTGAATCTCCCTCCACTAAAGCTTTTCTCTGAGAGTTATGGCGTCCACGTCTTCTCGCCCAAGAGCCTCCAGGTGTTTACTGTCTATCACACCAACAACCAACAACGGCACTTTGCCTAGAAGGCCAAGTAGTAGCATATCCTCAATTACAATACTAGCTTCAATAAGTGCAGAGAACCAATGGGTTGGACAAAGGATAAACAAAGGTTCATGGGTCTTCATGCAACCAAGAAGACCCAAGAGGTCTAGTGGTATCAACGTTTACCGCTCAGCATGGAAGGCCAGGGTGTTGGATTTCAAAGTTGAAATCGGCAAAAGATCTGTAAAGGAAGTTCTTGTTCAGCATGTGTTTACCCATCCAGAGGTGATAGCAAACGGTGGAAATGTATCAGATATACATCAACCACGTTGCAATTGTAAGTACTCGACATGTGAACTTACTGATACTCTCATTATAAATTTTCTTATATATTTTGCAATGTTTCTCCCGCTTGTTATGAGTAATGTCTCCACTCTTCACAGCTCAATTACATTAGATTTGTCATTTGTACTTATTGATACTCTTAGTTTAACTCTTCTTATATATATTGCAGATGTTTATCCCTCTTTTTATGAGCAATGGGAACCTGTGGAGTGCATAATAGGCCTCTTCCATGTTGTACATGCCCACATTGGTTCTCTACAGTACTCAGAGAGGAGCAGCAAAAGACTGGCTGATGAGGGAATCTTTTTTTATGACCACTTTTACCAACTCAGCTCAGGGAATAAGAATGGCATGTTGGTGAAAGTGCCTCTACCAACCGATTGGAACACTGTGGACTGGCCAGTTCCCGAGGAAACAATGGTGGAGGCAATGCAAAGTAAGCTATTCAAGGATATACAAAGGTCTCTACGTAGGTCTATTCCTACCAAACTGGTTAGAATTGCAAACTTTTGTCCTGTTGCACTCTTCATACAGCTGTTTCATAGCTACAACATCAGAGTTACAAAAACTATGTTCATGTGCAAGTCATTTTAGCAGTCATCCTGTGACAAACTTCTTGACAAAGGATGGTATGCAAAGGAAGAGATTGGTTTACGGTGCGAGGTCGCGCTTGATACTCTAGTTGTCAAGTACATGATTGCAATCCAATCACTGTTACTCTCATTTTGGTATATGCGATCACAAATGCTAAACGGTAAGTACATTCCTATGGACCAGGTTTCTGCAGGTTTGGAAGATAATCCTACTGTGGATGTGGAAGTGATTGATAAAGAGCATGGCCTACTATTGGTGGTTACAATAAGGGAGCTATGCAGTCTTCAGCATTTGCGAAATGACATCATTGAAGAGTCAATGGACAAGGACCTATCAGATTTTTCCTTTTTCTTAGCTGGCCGTAAGGTGATGCGGCGAAGGGAAAAAGATATTTTGTGCAAAGAGTTGGATGGTCGGGTTGAAGTAGTGTCAATGTAACAGATATTCTTGTGAACCCAAGTGTATACAAATGAATTTCAAGACATGAAGTTTATTGATCTCATTTTTCAATTGTGCCCTGTGAAAAAGTGTGCTTGAAATACATTTCTTTACCACGTCAAATCTCTCTCTCTCTCTCTCTCTATCTATATATATATATATATATATATATATGTTAGACAAGACAAAGACATGATAGAAGAATCATCTTAATTCATTAGAAAGTACAAACTCGTCCGTGAACAATGGACTGAGATACAATTTTTGTAAGTATGGAATCAGAATGTCTTCAAGGTAAAAATCGAAGGAATGCCCCTCAAAAGAAGGTGGTGAGATAGTTGTTCCCGGCGGATTTAGTTCTCCCTTTTCAGGAGTATCATCAATTAGTAGTGTATTAGTTGCATCAAAGGGTACACCGATTTGGCTAAACGGTTTGTACAAAAGAGGTAATCCTGGTTTTTTAGGGTGGTAGTGGCCCTCAACGGTAACGCATTTTCTTTGATCATACAAAAAGGCAAAATCTGACGTGTGAGCTTGGCATACACTGCAAACTATTGCAACTAGTGGCGACAAGTTTTGCCTTTGCATTGAAGACCATATGACAACTCTGAAGCGCGGAAGAAGAAACTGAATAAATTCCTTGGTTCCTGGACAAACCACAACTCGACAAGTTCCCATCCGAAACGTTTGAAAATCCTCAAAGGGTCCTCTGTCACTGAGAGGCACCCGCATCAGCAGCAATCCATTGACGTCCAAGATAATCAACCTCTGTAAAAGTTGACAAGTACATATAAGTAGTTAGAAGCTGAACATATTTTGCCACACTTGAATAGACATTACCGGAACAACCGTATCTACAGGTAGCAAGGGTCCATACTGGGTCTCTGTAGTGTTCATGTCGTTGTTGCTCTCCTCCGCTTTATCTTCATAGTCATCATTCACATCTTCATCAGGGGTCTCCCCCATGGCCCTTTCTGCCTCATTCAAGGTTGATCGGCTTGCCTCATACATCCTTGCCTGATCCATATCATTTTGCTCATCCCTAGGCCTGCTTTCCTCATCCATATCCTTTTTCTCATCTATAGGCCTGCTTTCCTCATCCATATCCTTTTTCTCATCTATAGGCCTGCTTTCCTCAACTTGGGTTTCAGCCATAGGCTCTTTTGGCTCCTCCACTGGCTGACTTGGCTCTTTCATTGTCTCCTCCGGTTGAACCTTAGCACCTTCCATATGCTCATTTGACCTTTCCTCATCCTCGGCTCTTTCATCTTCTGCTGATATGACACCCTCGGCCCGTTGCGATTCCACTATATCGGATGTAGGGGTTTGTCGTGGTGGCACGTCATGTTTTGTAAGATCAATAGTGCGCTCATCCAAGCCGCTATCTTCAAGCTCTCTAGGGCTAGACATAGTAAGCAGGTGTTGTATTAAACTTACCCGGTATCTT